>NC_065520.1:1258590-1267648 GCF_006386435.1 Epinephelus moara
TGGATCTCAGTGAAGGGCAAGTGGTCCATAACTTTAATTTTGGAGACAAAAAAATGTAGGCTTAGTGCCCTGTGGTCCATTGCCCAATAGGAAATGTAGAATACTCAGAAGTACTTTAAAAGTGCTTGAGTTACTTTTCTCAGGGAGTAACGCAGTAAAGTACTTTGATTACTTTTAAAGTAACCCTTACCCAACACTGCTCCTGCATCATGTGTTCTCCACTAGAAGTTACCCAGGAGGGCACTTTATTGTGTTTTCTCCATTAGAAGGGTACCCTGGAGGGTCCTTCATCTCACTTTCGACAATAGAAGAGCACCCTTGAAGGCCCTGCATTGTGTTTTCTCCACAAAAAGGGCACTCTAGAGGGCCCTTTATCATGTTTTTACACTTGAAGGGTATCCTAGCCTCGAGGGCCCTATATCATGTTTTCTCCACTAGAAGGGAACCCCAGAGGGCACTTTACTGTGCACCTTAGAGGGTCCTGCATCATGTGTTCTCCACTTGAAGAGCACTGTCAAGGTCCCCGCATCACACTTTATCCACTAGAAAAGCACCCTAGAGAGTCCTGCATCAAGTTTGTTAAACTTGAAAGGCACCCTAGAGGGCCCTTCATCACGCTTTCTCCACTAGAAGAGCACCCTAGAGAATCCTGCATTGTGTTTTTTTAAACTTGAGGGGCACCCTAGAGGGCACTTTATTATGTTTTCTTTACAAAATGAGCACCGATGCATCACATTTTCCTCATTAGAGGAGCACCTTAGAGGGTCCTGCATCATGCTTTCTCCATTAAAAGGTTACCCTAGAGGGCACTTTATCATGTTTTGTCCACTAGAAGGGTACCCAAGAGGGCACTTTATCTTATTTCAGTAATAGAAGTGCATCCAACAGGGTCCGGCCAAGTGTTTTCTCCACTGTAAGAGCACCCTAAAGAGCCCTTCATCATGCTTTCTCCACTAAAATGGCATCCTAGAGAGCAGCTCATCTTGCTTTCTCCACTAGGGGGACACCCTAGAGGGCACTTTATCATGTTTTTTCTAATAGAGGTGCACTCTAAAGGGTCCTGCATCATGTTTTCTCCACTGGAAGGGCACCCCAGAAGTCACTTCATCTCGCTTTCTCCACAAGAATGGCACCCTAGAGGGCCTTGCATTGCACTTCCTACACTAAAGAGGCACCCTAGATGGTCCTGCATTGCAGAAATCATGGCCGATGAGTCACAGACTGATAGCATACTTTAAAACCAAGGAGGAATATTGGAGACACGGTAGCTCTTTTTATAATGTAGATGATTAAATCCACTTTGTTAACTTTACAGTTTAGGCTCCTCATCCTTCTTACTGAATCTAGATAAGTCATCTTAAAGTCATGCTGCTTGGCAATGTGAGGCTATATTCACTCTGCAGGTAAATGAGCTCAGCTCCAAATACCTGCTCATGTCATTTTTTTGGATTTTCATGCCTAATAGTGGATGCTCTGTTCTTGTAATATCAGTTATGAACCTTAAAGTGAAATGGACCAAGGAGACGAGGAAATAATTGAGAAATGCTATCATGTCCGCTGCTCCTTTTACCTATATCTTTGTCTCTTTCTTTCACATAACTCTCTCACTGTTGTAACTCCCTCCGTCTCACCAACTCTCCTTTCTGTCCACTTCCTGTCCTTTCACATCCTTCGCCTTTCCCTCCTTCCTCTCAGCAGGGACTCCCGCCCGCGGCTTTTACTTCGATTTGATCTCCGCTTTCATCACAAGTACATTTTTCAAGCTTCAGCTCCTCGTCCTATAAATATTCCAAACCAGTTTCGCTGACATGTTCTCTGCTCATCGTGTGTGGGCTTACTTGACTGAGTACTGCTCCTGCTCTTCTTTTTTTTAACAGTAACAACTATCTTGTCTGTGAACGAATAGATTTCAGCATGCTTTAGAATAATTGACCTGTATTTGTGGCCTGTGGGCCAAGTGAAGGGATAAATCTGGCAAAACTGGATATGTAGCTGTTGGAGCGAAAGGGTCGGAAACAGCTTTTATACCTTATAAAAGTTTAATTATATCGCCTTCTAGCTGATTCTTTTTGCAGCAGGTTATGTCTTTAGTTGACATTTGGGCATTACCGCTGTGACATTATGGCTTTGTCTGAATGGTGGGCTCGCAGGACTCCCATTAAAATTAATTCTAATGCCCTGCTTGTTAGCTTTCCCCTTCAACTTGGAAAAACATTCCTGGTTGTGTAATATGAGCCTTAGGAAAGCATAGCAATGACTTCCACTTCTAAAAAGGTGCATTTTGGATTAAGTCTTACTCCTGATTTCACATCACAGTGTGCCATGCTGAAGCTGTATACCACACAACCTCTATCAACCCCAACACTGCCGCAAGGAAAGCAAAAGATGTGCGTCTCAAGCTAACATTTTCAACCTCTGTAAACAAACACTTCTTCTACCTGCCTACCACATTGCTAAAATCACATTTGACCATGAGACCTTTTTATAAGTAACCCCCCTGCAGCGTCCGAGCCACCAAATCAGCATATAACATCTGCTTTGGTTGGCTGCCGGCCAGTTTGAGCTGAGGCAAATGCGCGCTTTTCTTGTAGTCCACCAGCATCCTGTCGTGGACGATGCCCTCCCCGGCTCATTTCCCTCCCTGAGCCCCACACCAAGCTCCCTCTCAGGCCTCTTGGTAAGCCAGAAGCCTGCCAAGCCACCCTGGGGTCACACATGGTCACGGCTAATGTGACAAAGCCAGCTGCTCATCATTGCCCAACCAGCCTCTCACCAGCTGTGATTGGATGTAAGGGGTCACCCAGCTTGGCCCGCAGGGGCCCCGGGGCGGCGCAGCCAGCTCAGACATGTCCTCTACACAGATAAGCGAGCTGAACTGTGTTCCTGACTTTGAAGCTGTACTGAAAACGGCTGATCAGAAGTTGATTTTATTAGGTAAAGAAAAAACTTTATCCGTGTGATCTGTCTACTGCACATGAAAGTAGATCAGAGGAGAGACAAGCTGTGATAAGAAGTGGAGACTAAAAGGAAAGGTCAGCTCTCTGCGAGCAGCAGAAAAACAGCATGAAAATGAATGGATAAAATCTTAAATGTACAGCGGAACAAATGAGCTTTCAAAGCAGACGTCTGGTGTGGCTGGATGTTTTATTTCAATTTTTTAACCTGTTCGCCTTAAAATGAGTTTATGCAGTCAAACGTACAGTGCTTCATCTTTTCTGTTACATATTTTGACGATACAAGACACCATATAGTCAGGCTGTTCTCATTCACTGTTCGTACTTATACCTATAGAAAGTAATGCACTATAATTCGTAGATAACCCACATAACCGTGACCCAGAAAGCTGTAAGTACAAGTTCTGGCTGCAGGCTGTTGTTTGTCATATGATGGTAGCAAAGGAGGAAGTCAGGTGATGGATATAAAGAGGGAAAAGTCCATGTAGAATTAAAGGTCCAAGTCGTTGAAATCAGGCACTTTGGGGGTGACTTGTGGCGTCAGCCACCAATGAAAAATGTCATCTTTTAACATCAGCATGATATGTGGCAGGTCGCCTTTACAGTTTAATGGTGACTGGCAGCATCAGAGGGAAACGCGGCGGGAAAAGGACGGAAGTCAGGGCAGCAAAAGTCTGAGTAGGGTGGGCAAGAGGAGTGGTGGAAAACACTGACTTTCACCAGGAAAGCGGTGTTTGCTAATTCATAAAATATCATATGAAATGTTGCATGAGGATACATTTTGATTTGGTTTCAGTAGCTGTATGTGACATCGGGAGTATTGATAAAGCAGCAAACAACTATTTGCTATGTAAATATATGGTGGGCTAATGGCGTCCTGAGCTGAGAATGAAGTTACGCTACTTCTTTGTGTTGTTCTAATCCAAGCTTCTCTGTCCAATGTTGTGTTAGTGGTTCTGGAGGCAAATGCATGTGAGTCACGTTGAGTGTATCCCACAGGTTGGCTAATCACCACCGCTCTGCATTGTGCTTATGCAGCGGTTACCACACAGAGGCGTAGCACCCACCCCAGGGTTTCCCTGAGGGTTAACACAATTAGCTCTGTTGGCACTGTTGCTATTGTAAGCACTGTCTATTGTGTCCACACCTTTAGCTTCTAGCCGCCAGCTCAGCCACCTCCATGTTGAGAACGACCACATTGGATGTTTCTATGAGCAGATGTTATGACAAATATTTATGTTTTCCTGAGGCGGCGACTTCTAGTGGCTGTAGTAAATACCACGGGACCACAGGCAGAAGAGAGACGTAGTATAAAGAGCAAGAAAGGATGCTAATGGTCGGCGGGAGAGTACATTGATGGGTCAAACAAGCAACAGACTTTCATTCAGTAGACTGAGGTACATCTCCTGTATGAAACCAAAAATCAACATAACAATATCTTAACAATGAAACGTAGTATGTCGACGTATGTCACGTAAGATACGTTACATTACCTTAGCAACGAATGTTCTTACTTTAGGCTAAAACATGTTTTTTTTCTAGACCTGATGTAACCACGTAGTTTTGGTGCAACTCTGAATATTTTATAGCCTTAACCGTCATACAAGCTATTCTTTCAATCACTGGATGTGCTATTTTGTGGACGTATGGGTTAGAGGACTTGTTGTGAGGACCATATGCAGATTATCCCACCCCAGACTCAGAATCATACATAAGCTTTTATGTGGCATACAGCTTCTTTAACGTTTGGAGTTGACAGGTGTTAGGGTTGAAGAGTTTGTGGTCGATTTAAAGTCCTGATATATTATCCTATTTAATCTCTAATTTAACTCTAATAGGCTACCTTCCTTAGTGGTAAATTGACTCTGATTGGTGTGCAATTAAAAGCCATCTTAAAGTTAAATGTGGTGCGGTCGGGTGCATTTTGGGGGTAAACAAAACAATACACATTGTTAGCCTTAAGATCTATATGCATTTACAACTGTTGATTCTCACGAGCTCTTAACCAGTTGAGTTTTTTTAATCTCACTATATGTTTAATTGTTTCAAACATCACAGTGAAAGACTATAAAATACATTATTATCTTTATCTTCTACTTTAAAATGCTCCCTGACATGCCAAAATATTTGAAATGTTATACTTAAGATTTCATGTTTAAATACAAGTGCTGTGACATTTACTGTAATTAGTGTCTGTTACAGACGATACAGACTTAAAGGTCTCTGCACTGCACAGAAGTGAACCAAAAGTCTAAGTAAACTGATGAGTCATGTGAACAAAACAATATTTAAAAGCCAAGTGCGTCCTTGCTTTGCTGGTAATGTCTCAACCTTGAGACCTCACAGTGTCTCCTGTAAAACTTCCAGACCCAGAAATTATATTTATCAAGGTTCCCCTTTAGGCGGTGACAATCAGTATCGAAGACAATAGTCAGACAAACAACCCCAGCTGCCTAGGACGCCACTCTCAAAACAATCAACCACAACAAAAGCAAGAGAAAGCCCCCTCACCAGCACTAATTGTTAATAAGGGGTTTTGGCATAATTGATTTTTCTTTCACTCAGTTCCCAATTTGCTCCTGTTGCGATGGTGTTTGTGTCCCTCGGGTTTAATCTAACGTTTCTGTTTCAAATGCTTTTGCAACAAACAGCCCCGAGGAGGAGGAGGAGGAGGAGGAGGATGTTGAGCTCCAAGTTGCTCAGGAGTCTCCACAAACCAGATGTATTTCATATGGAAATGCCAGCGTGCCTCTGAGACTTTTGCTCATGCTTGGGGATGGAAATGTCGACTGCGGTGTAGTCAGTGAACTTGCGGTGTCTTGAGTGTGCATCTGCATGGATTCAGCTGTTACTCTGCAGCTTCGTACTTCCTGCTTCAAATTAAATGGTACTCCAGGTATAGTTCATTTAAATTAGGTTGGGGATAGTTAGCAACGGTATTAGATATCAACCGCCTGGGGTGTGTGCAAGCTTTAAAAGCCCATGATATGCATAATACGTGTTTATCAGCCACTTGTACCAATATTTTATTTTAATGGCATGCAGCAGGAAATTGCAGTTTTGCATTAATGAGCTTTTACAAACGCAGATGTTTGAATACTGTGAAATAATTAAACACAAGAGCACATTTAGAGTCAGTTAAGAAAATAAGGGTGTCAATGAGGACGACGATGATGACATGTCTAAGAAGTGAGACAACTTGTATGTGCGCATAGAGGACACATTACATGGTAGCTTCATCAGCTCCAGATGAAAGAGTTCACATCCTTTGAGCTTTATTCATGTCAAATTTGAAACCACAAATCAAATGAGATGTAATGTCTGTTTATTCCTCCTTGGACAGCAGTGGTTTGGATGAAAGAACAGATGTCTTCTTATTTTATGCTATTTTTTCTTCTTTAAAAGCTGTCTGAGGGAGGGTTTTCCTGAGGGCCCGGGTGTAACAGGGAGCCAGATGCTTCTCTAAATCTGTGTTGAATTGTGCTTGAATTCTTTGATAGCGCAACGGGAGATAAGGCAGTGCAACTTATCTCGGAGCTGCCACACATAAACAAGCATGGCTGTACATATGCATCGATGAGCAGCCCAGCCATCAGTGCTATCTACTCTTGCTGTGGTTTATCTCAGTATCACATGCGTGGGTTAAAAATCTGGTTAGAACTGGTTCTTTTTTTTCAGGATTCCAGCTATATTTCTCCCTCCAAGACAGTTTTTCTCACACCTATTAATTGAGATTAACATTAAAGGGTTATGCTGTGTGTGGTAGAAGCATGGATAAATAACTTAACAGGCCTATTTAGCCCAGGCCCAGGGGCCGAAAGTGTCAGTGGCCCACCTGGTCTTATATGTACTGACCAGGAAGAGACAGAGATGGACCACAAAGAGATACAAAAAGACCATAAAGAGATGTAAAGAAACTGCAAAAAGACACAAAATGACCTTTAAAAAGATGCAAAATGACTACAAAGAGACACAAAACAAATAAAAAGACACAAAATTACCTCAAATTAGCACAAAATCCCCACAAAGAGACACAAAATGACTGAAAGGAGACACAAAACAACTACAGGGAGACTTCAAACAAACACAAAAAGACACAAAATTAACCCAGAGCCACAAAATTACTTGAGAGACACACAAAAAGACATTTCCCCAGAAACACAAAATTGCCTCAAACTGAAACAAAAAACTACAACAAGACACAATACAGCCATAATGGGATGCAAAATGGCCAAAAAATACACAATATGACTTGAAAGAGACACAAAACTGCCTTAAATTGATGCAACAAAGTGAGGTTGTCTAAGTTACTACGATCTGTAAAAGTGCTCCAACATACACTTTAACCTCAGCTGCAGGAGGTCACCTTCCTCCAGTTCCTTTCGTTGAGCTGCCCACTTAGTTCACGCTCCATGTCGGAAGCAGTCTACTGTACAGTATGAGGTTTAAAATATGTCATTAACCTATAGATAGATTCAGCTTAAATAGCCTGAATCATGTGGTGAGTTATTCATCTGAATCACCCCCTGTAATTACAGTGAACGCTAATCACTAATGCATTTATCAAACTATCAGATCATTTAATTGGGTCCTGGAATAAATGTTCACGGTGTCATAAATGGTGTGTTTTATATTTCTGTACTATTTTGGATGCCCTCAGTAAGAATTATGTGAGGGGATATTTGAGACATTAGAGGAAAGTAAATGCTACAGCACCACTCCAGGAGCTGTTAGAGATTTAGTGACATGCCAAAAAGCTCTTCAGTAGGATAAATACTTACCCCACCTCAGCTACAAACCAAGAAGTGTTGGATTGTAGACTGTCCTCCAAAGGCAAGCAAAATCATCAGTGGTTTGGGAAGCATGTTTTTATAAGTCAAAGAGACAAAGACCAGAAACTACCAGCAGTATGGTGTTCACCCCATAGACTGCATAAAATAATGGACATAGTCATCCAGTGATTTGTGGAGTCCAGTTTTGACGCCTTAGGTTTGGCATTTTGGCCGTTGCCACCTTGGATTTTTAGGGCCAGAATTGATCATATTTTGACCCCAACATTGGCTGCTAGCTTGGTTAGCACAGTACATTTACAGTCTTTGGTAAACTGTGATAATGCTAATGCTAATTTTCGCTGACAAAAAACAGGCTTAAAAACAAATGTATTTATCGGAAAAACTGAACATCTGACTCCTTAGAGCCAGTGTGTCAAAGATGTGTCTCACAGGCTAAAACTGGCCCATGTAAGGGTTCAATCTGACCCACTGGATGACTTTGCAAACATTGCAGAGAAGAAATTGATACATTTTTTAAATTAAAATGCACAGCTATTCTTATTCCTCCACCAAGGGTTACCCTGGAACTGGTCCACTTCCTTTGCTAGTGTGCTTGGTGTGTTCATAGCACCTTTCTATGCTCAAGGAATATTATATTTGGCACCACTATTAGACTTGTCAATGTGAAAAAATACAAGAACTTGCAACTGAGAGCAAAGAAGATAAATTAATTATTGGCAGGAGGAAACAGCAGTCTCTTCCAGTTGTAGCCCAGAGATCAGCAGCTGTGAAAGCAAACTACCTTATTCAGGGTTTCTACAGGTCCTTGAAAGTCTTAAAATGTCAACAATAAGGCCTTAAAAATCCTTAAATCTTATCTTACTATATAATGACGAAAACTCTGTCTGTGGGTGTGTATGTTCCACGTTTTTCTCCTCACTGACTTGGTCAATCCATGTGAAATTTGGCACAGTGGTAGAGGGTCATGGGAGGATGCGAATGAAGCAATATTACATCAATTGGCCAAAGGGGGGGGCTATATATTGCAAACTTTGAATGGGCATATCTCATGCCCCGTATGTTGTAGAGACATGAAACTTTGCACAGAGATGCCTCTCCTCATGAGGAACCATGACCAGAACCATAACTTCCGGTAAAACAGATTTTCCGCCATTTTGAATTTTTTGAAAAACACTTAAAATTGATCTCTTCCTAGGAAGTTTGAGCGATCTGCATGAAACTGGGTGAACATAATCTAGGGACCAATATCTAAAGTTCCCTCTTGGCAAAAGTTGGAAAACTTACTAAAACTGAGTTTCTATAAGGCAATGA
>NC_065520.1:1267677-1267832 GCF_006386435.1 Epinephelus moara
TGAAACTGGGTGAACATAATCTAGGGACCAATATCTAAAGTTCCCTCTTGGCAAAAGTTGGAAAACTTACTAAAACTGAGCTTCTATAAGGCAATGAATATTGCGGAGGGCGTGGCTCATCACATAAAGGTGTATAACATCTCAAGGGTTTCACC
>NC_065520.1:1269030-1302012 GCF_006386435.1 Epinephelus moara
GTCTGTCCGTCCTGGAAGAGGGATCCCTCCTCAGTTGCTCTTCCTGAGGTTTCTACCGTTTTTTTTCCCCGTTAAAGGGGTTTTTTTGGGGAGTTTTTCCTTATCCGCTGCGAGGGTCATAAGGACAGAGGGATGTCGTATGCTGTAAAGCCCTGTGAGGCAAATTGTGATTTGTGATATTGGGCTTTATAAATAAAATTGATTGATTGATTGATTGATAATACTGCCATTTTATTCCATGCTTGCCCCCAATTTCCACATACTCCATCTGCGCAGCGCAATGCGTAGCAGATACGCTCCCATTCATTTCCACAGCGAGCGCCACGCAGCGTCCCTGGAGCGTCCCAGAAGTGCCACGGCACTCTGCTTTGTTGGAGATACGCACCAGGTCTATTTTTCAGCGAATGCGCGTCCATTGCACGTCACGCCATGAAGCTCAGATCGCACCAAACCGGAAATGGAACGCACACAGCATCCGGTAAATTTCAAATTACAACACAATGCGCAGACTACGGATTGTAAACTCTCAGTTTTTAAAAAATCACGTCACATCCTGTCGCACAAGTTGTTAGTCAGTGTGAGGGTCCAAGGAAAGATGGACGAGGAGAAACTCATAGTTGAAGTGGAAAACCATAGTATTTTGTATGACACCACACATCCTTTCTACAAGGATACAAACTGAAAGGAGAAGACCTGGTGTGAAAATGCAGGAGTTTTGGGAGTGAATGGTACTTTTTATCGCGTGATTTCACAGTTTCCACGTGTGAGCTTGCAGCTCCGCTACACAGCGCGGCGCTCCAGAAACGCATCCAGTAGGCAAGGGTACACGCCGTCGTCGCTCCAGATCAACGCCGCTGCGTAGCGCGGCGCAGACGGAGTATGTGGAAACTGGGGGTTACCTGTTGGCATATTGATATAAATTTGTAATACTGGGATCGAGTAGAATAGATTTATGTGTTTTAATGTTAACACACATTATATGTCTTGTACTGCTCATTGCTGCAGCACCTCTGTCTGAAACTGTGTTTGGGCGTATGTCCTGCCTCCCCATCAGCCCAGTCTGCTCTGATTGGTCAGTTCGCTCATTGGCTTAATTTTTTAGCCCTATGTTTCAGCCTCTGTTTGTTGTTGTACATGAGTTCTTAACATAGAATAGGAAGATTGTAGAGATGTGCCAAGAGTGCATAATCCTCTGAATTCCTATTTATTTTTATCTTTTTATAGACATGTTAATAAAGTTTGGTTTGGCTTATCATGGTCATGGCTTTTAAAGAATCCCAAAATCCTGCCCAGCAGTATTTGGGCTTTGTACAAGGATGGTTTGTGCACAATTACATGCAACTAAAGGTTAAAAATGTAATACTTAATTGCCATTTCAACCACACTGAGACAGCAGTGGTTAAAACATATATGCCCTAATGATGACAATATCAGGCAGTTACCTTAATATTCACTGAGTATTCTTGTTATGGACAAACTTTTTACTTAATGATCTTTTCTTTGGCCGTGCTCTGTGCGCCTTGACTATCCTTAATTGTTTGTCATGTATTATCTGACGCAATCTGACATCCAGAGTTCAAAGTACGTTTCCTAATGGGAAGCCTAGCCTCTTTAACAGTTCATGAGGGAATTAGCATCCCTCATTAAAGGGATAGCTGACTGTTTTTCTTCTTCGCCTTGTGGTTCATCCTCTTTTCTGTTCTATGCAATTAATATAGTCCATCTGACATCATTACAAGATCTTAGGACATTATTGAATCAGTTATTTCTAATGCATTGCCATTCTTAGTCTTATAACAATATATAATTACGTGGGAGCGTTGTTTGTCATGTGGGAGTTTATTTGCATGAATGCATGACCCTGTTATAAAGACTAATATAAACATATAGTAAACATATAATGGCCATAGTCAAACACTAAATAGCAGCACGAACAGTAGAGTAATAAAACAATAAGGATGCTATCAGCACTGTAAACCAAATCTAATGTGGACCACTCTGTACAATAAAAGTGACTTATGGTAAAGAATGCTAACAACACCTCTGAGATAAGGCCATTTAAATGTATCATGTTGCTTAGCGCCATTAAATTTTGCAGGATCTTTTGTCTGTAATTGCTCAATGCATTCAATAGTCATAGCAGTTTATGCCACACAAGCTGCACCTTGAGGAATTTAGAAAACTCTTCCAGGAAAACAGTTTGACCCTATCTCCACCAAGCAGTACAGTACAGTTCACTTCAGTTTGTTACGCTTTATGTTTCCACTGTGAAAAGTTGTGAATGGTACCAATGGAACCATTCCATACTTTCCCCATTTTTGGTCACCCCTCTGTTGGGGTACCTAACACACAGATCTGGTATTAAAAGGTGGAGCTGTGGACACTGCAGTCTGTTGATTACATTAGTAAGCAATAACTATGAAATAAAAGGATGTTTTGCTGCCTCTTGCAGCAGCTATAGTTTGAAAAAACATAACTTAATTCACTGGGTCGCCTGCTGGCAACTTTTAAGGTGGAACATTTACTTGTATTGTTAGTGAATGCATGAGTTGACAACATGAATCCATCAACACACCTTAAATTTCAATAGGACAACTTTAGTTGTTGTTGTCTCTCTTGGATGACATATCTTCCTCACTCAATCCTCAAAAAAAGTGTTGTGGAGCGTTGTTCTTGTGGGCTCCTGCAACACTAATCCCCTGAGCTTGCCTGCTCAGACCCACTATTTTTTAAATATCCCATTAAGAGAGACTCTCACTGCAGCCTGTTTTATTTTGTTCTGAAAGGAACACAGAAAGAGCTGGACGTAGCAGTGGGTGACAACAACCCAGCCCACATGAAAGACTACTGTTTGTGGTGGAAACGCTAAACGGACCTAGGGTCCAGTACCATGTTTGAAGGGTGACTTTTGGTTCCAAAGGTATACCATACCAAAAGTGTTTGGTGGAAATGGTCTCATATCAGGTTCAGTAAAATGTGGTATAAAACAAGACCAAAACAAACCTTGTAACCGAAGTTACAAATGACAGTTGTTAATGTACTGATAACAAGACCCCAGGATGTTTGAATGTGTATGCCTGCAACTACAAGTAGCTTTTTAAAGAGTCGTGGACTCTAAATGAGCACAGTGCACTCTTCATACACGGAGAGAACCTAAGTAGTGCCTCGGTGGACACAGGGGAACACAAAACATTAGCAAAAATGAAAATATTTTGGATATATCAGACAGGTCAAAGAGCAACTGATTTCTCTTTTAAAGCACACACTGTTGCAAATTAATGAAGAACCAAAACAAAAGATACAGAATCCACCCCTCTTCTTTGCTCTGAAGATAAAAGACTAACATTAAACAAAAGTACTTTCAGGTGCTCTTCTCCTGGGAGCTTGTTACTCACTCGCTCCTGGAAAGATGGAGGTCAACAACCAGTTTTGGAAAACGGAGCACCCTGTGGCGAGCTCATTTTGCCAAAGCTCCTAACATGATTTCCTCTCTCCTTGCTCGCCTTTTACCAGCCTAATAAATAAAAAATATTAAAAGCCTCCGATTCCTGTTACCAGTCAGTCATTTGTATTTAATTAGATGGTTAATTCATAGGATTCACCCAAAAAGCACATAATTAGATGAGAAAAACTGACACACCATCGGATACATTTATCATAGGGGCAGTGAGGCAGCTTTGACAGAGACTACTGTATGTAAATGAGGGAATAGGCTTCCTTTGTGTCAGTACCAACCCCTGAGAGATCCCTTTTTGTCTTCTCTACAAGGCACAGCCATAATATATGTACTTTATACTCTATGATGAGATGTCTGCTTGTTGTAGGGTAGCGCTCAGCAGGTTTTTGGTAATTATTTAATTTTGTTGCACTTCATCAATCACAGTTCCAGACTTTTGATAACTTCTAGGCAACATACTGTACTGAGCATACAGATACTGCACTTTGCAGCCCCACAGAGAGGAACGCAATGGATTGCTAGGAATTTAAATTTTATCACTGCATGTTTGAAGTTAAAATCATTAAGATGTTCTTTGTATCAACCCCGATTTGATCTTTTTTATGGCCTGCATTTTTTCAGCAAAAGCCATTCAGTGTATCTGCGTTCTGTAAATGCTTCTTTATATTCAGTAGCAGTTTCATTACTACTAGAGGATTTCGGGTCCATGTCATTGGTTCGACAGCCCATTGGTTCGACATCCCATTAGTCCGACTGTCCGCGGTGCTGAACGGCTCGCAGCGGGCGTATGGTGCGCCGCGACCGGCTTGAGGCGGAGCAGGCTCACGGCTTATGTGTTTGTCACTTTCTTTTTCATTTTAACCCACACCATGATCTTTTCCTGACCCTAACCAAGTGGTTTTTGTGCCTAAACCTAACCAGACCTTAACCACAGGGAGTCATGATGATTTCGGAACAACGGGACTTCGGAACAATGGGTTTAATATGGTCGGAACAATGGGATGTCGAACCAATGGGATGTCGAACCAATGGGCTGTCGAACCAATGGGCAGTTCCCAGGATTTCAACCTCCCTGCACAGACTTTAAATTCAGCCCAGAAGAAAATGCTGGCATTGTGTGTTTTTGCAGACCACAAATATGTTGCATTTGTATGATTTATATGTGTGATATCAACTTTTCTAAAGTGATGTAGTTCTGATCATGAGCTGACTTTGTCATGTGGAGATGGAGGGACGTCTAGGCAAGATGGCCACAAAGGGGTTGTTTTTTACCAAGACTTATCCTGCCGGGATAGTACAAAAAAAAGCAGCTATTTCAAGTAAAAATATGATATTTTTCCAACCATTACAAAGTGTTTTTTGGGCCTAAATTAAACACATGTTAACCACAGCATTGTTAAAAAGTTAAGAAGCTTAAGGTTTCAACTTATCCACAACAAAATAAGGTACAAATGTTGCGTATCCGTGGTTTTCAGAGATGTAATGCCAACATTTTTTCTGGCGATTGGGCTGTTTAAATTGCACTAATGGTTCATTCTTGAACTTGTAAATGACAGTTTAACAAAAAAAAAAAAATATCCAGAAATTATCGCTTAGGTCAAGTGACAACTAAACCATCTCCATGACAACTGAGCAAACTCTATCTCTGAGATCTGGCTGCAAGCAAAAATTCTTGTCAAATTGCTGATCCACCTGTAGAGGATTTACAGGAAACAATGCATGCACCGAGCGGACCTGATGCAGGAGACAAAGGGTGCTCTCACACATGGTTCAGACTTACTTTGGTGTGTTTGCTGGGTTATTTACTGTGGGGTAGGCTGGTGTGAAAATTTTCAAGTGGACTCTGTTGCTGTTCGATGGTGTGAAAGCCAAATATACCAACCTCAGGATGGTGTGATAGAAGAACTGTGATTCCAGCATGAATCCAAAAACTGAACTATTAATTTAAACAGTTTAATCCCATCTGCTTCTTGTGAGCTGCCAAGGAAGTGACCGTAAGTGAATGTACATATACTAATATATACAGTACAGTATTTTAACACATTTCTCCTCCACTGTTGTTGTTCAGCACTTGTACATGTAGGATGTGATGGTTGGTCTTTGTGGCAGGCTATTTGTCCTGCCCCTCTTTCACTGTGATTGGACAGCTGGGTAAAAAGTGACAATGACAAGTGCAGTGTCTTTGGTAGGGGTGGGGGAAAGAATTCTCGGATGCATCGTGATGCGGACGTGGACTATTCGGCATCAATTCACAAATGTCAATAATTGATTATGTAAATGTTTGTTCATAATATGGACAATGCGCCATGCCATACCACAAAAGCGGCCTCAGAAATGTGACGAAGAGCTCAAGGCATCAACCTGGCCTTCCTCAGACCCCAATCTGATCAAACATCTGTGGGACATGCTGGTACCCCACCTCGCAACTCACAGGACTCAAAAGACACCAAGGGACACCCTCAATAGGTCCTGTGCCCATGACTTAACAGGTCAGAGCCAAGTCCGGTCCAAGGAGCATCCACCATGGATTGGGGGTACCTCTGGGGTACAAGCACGTCCCTCAAATGTTCGATCAGGTTGGGATCTGGGGTATTTGGAGGTCAGGTCAATGCCTTGAGCTCTTTGTCCTGTTCCTTGGGTCATGCCTGAGCAGTTTTTGTGATGTGGCATGGTGCATTGTCTTGATGGGGGGCCACTGCTATTGATAAGTGCCGTTGCCATGAGGGAGTTTATTTTTGTCTGCAATGGTGTTCCGTTGGGTGGAGCACGTCAAGTAGCATCCGCACGAATGCCAGGACCCAAGGTTTTCCAGCAGAACATTGCACTGTAACAAGATGATCAATGTTATTCACTTTCCCCACCATGTCTTGGCTGATCGTTGTATGTGTATATCCCCACAATGGACAAGCATGAGCATCTGCAGATGGGTACAATCCGACTGGCACCTTCTGGTTCAAAAGTGAAGGTATGGAGGTAGGGTGCAAGGGAATGGGACTTGGACAAGAGCCACACTGTATGCAAGTAAAATAAGCTGTTTATTTAATTATGGATCACCCAAAATACTGTATGCTATATTTACAAATAAAAAGAAAAATAAATCATGCATTGAAATCAAACAATTGCATTTTGACGCATCGATAATCATTTTATTATTGAATTGTTACCCTCTGAATCGTAATCAAATCATGAGGTGCCTGGAGATTCCCACCCCTAGTCTTTGGTCTTGTCCACACAGATCACACTTTCCTCCACACTCAAACTGTGTTTTAGGTCACTAAAACGGACCTCTTGTAAAACTTTCTTCAGGATGCAGATTTTCAGGAACCCCCTGTGACGTGGAGACAGGGAAAACTGACATTTGGGCTTGTAATGTCAGGGTGTGCGCAATTATCTCCTTTGTGAGGTGTCACAAACGAGGCAGCGTTTCCTGTAATGGCAGTAAATGATCAAAGCAACAATAGCTATTTAATTTTAGTTAATAAGACAATTCTAGTTAATGCTATAGCTTGGATAAATAATGCTGTATCTGTCCATCTATCCACTTTGGCTTCTCAATATGGTTTTGATGTTTAATGACAAAACATTTTCATATTGAAATAAAGTCAGGGCTATTTGCAGGGTTCGTACACATTTTACTAGGTCCAATTCAAGCACTTCAAAAGCCCTTTCAAATATTTAAACTAGAATTCAAGCACTTTTCAGACCTTGAAAATACAGCGTTCAAATTACAGCATTTTCAAAGATTTTAAGCACCTGTATGAACCCTGTATCAAGTGCAATGGTTAAATGACATTAACGACATATAGCTAGCGTTTGTCACTTAAAGCTATAGTTGGTAATGTTGGAGAGCTAGCAAGATATGAAAGCGGCACCTCCTCTAAGCTCCACCCCCTCCTCCCCCTCCCGTCAGTGCTCCGTCCAAAGCCACGGCTCCACAAACTTGAACGCGCATCCTGCAGTAGAAGTCAGCAGGGCAGAGGAGAGCCGAGTAAAATAACAAATCCCCCCGAAGCAAACAAATAATTACCTGTCCAACAGAAAGACAGCAACCTCTGCATCACTTTTCAGGCCCTTCAGCTCCCTCAGTTGTCTCCACCGTTCAAAAGCTGCACTGATGTTGACTATGGTTTGTCCTCTCGCTTTATCCAAAGCCTTTTTCGTCACAGTCTTTTCTGCCTCCGACTTTCTTTTCTCAGCCTGTTTAGCGGGGTGAGCCGTTACAAGTAATGCTGGAAGTGGTAGCCTACTTTTGGCTGCATTTTCTCTGCCATTGTGCAGCAAACTCCTGCTAACTCGGTATTTCTGCTGAGGAGTGTGCTGAATATTTCCGGCAACGGTGACACGTGATGAGTGCATGCAGGGAGGAAGGAGGGAGGGACAGAGGGGGACTCGGGCAGGACGAGACATGAAGGCATCTGATTGGTTCTTTCCATTTGCACCAAATGGCAGGGATTGGTCAGAGTTTTTACAGGCCTGCAGCTGCCACAGAGGTCGGATTTTTTTCGTTCCTTTTTCTGAACACATTATGTATTGACTACTCTCAGGATGGAAGGACCATTTCACCCAGTATAACAAGAAGTGTTTCTGAACAGGATTACCAACTATAGCTTTAACTGTATCGTTTATTAACCGGTATATTAATTACCACAAACTATGCTAGCGATATGAACATTAATGTGGGTTAAAATAACAGGTTTACCTTGCCACAGCTCTCTCCCAGCCGGAGATAAATGAGCCACCGGTGTCGCCAGAACCGCCTCTCCTCTTCCTCTAACAAAATGTACATTAAATAAACAAAATGACAAATTCTAGCCCCATTTTGTCGCCGGTTTGTCTGTTTGTCGCTGCCGTCTGTTGTGTTTTGCCCGAGCTTGGGCGACAGGAATCATAACGTGGTGACACAACCAGGAAATCCTCTGTAGGCTAGACCGTCCCATTTAACAACGGTTGACGAATCCTTCGGAGGCACCTCCGAAGGACTAGCCTTCAGAGGCTGCGTAGGCCACGTCCTCCGAAGGATGCAGACCCTGAATTGGGACACAGCTATGGTCAAAGCTAATGCTGGTTCTAGCCTTGCTAACAGGACCTTTTATATGTTCATTGAGAAACAGAGGTGCCAGAATGCCCTATTAAGATCACTGCTCCAGGTAGTCATCTTGTAAAAATTATTTTTAGGCCTCTGATGGCCAGAATCTTCTTATTTTTCTTCTAAGCATGGTTTATGATTTAGGATTATGTTGCCCCTTTTGGTTTGGCATGCTGTTGACAGCAGTTCAATTATACTTTTGCTTTTGTGTTTTCTTTGGGCAGAGATTATATTTTATTACAGTGTGTGTGGCCGGGGATTGTTTTGAACTGGGGAGGGAAAATGCCATTTACTAAAATACCTATGTCCATGTGGACAAGGCCTTACCCAAAGCTAAACATTTTTCAGTCTTGGCAACCAGAAAGAAGGACCTGAAGTCCAGCACTCACCACAAAATAAATGCCATATATATATATATTTAATGCCAGCAGAAGAGGCTGCTCCCATTGCAAAAAATCGAAAAAATACACTTGGTTCAGGAAGAAACACTTTTCTTTTCAATGAGTCAAGGCGGAGCTGTCGCTACAGCATTTGCCATCTTCCACGTCTTGTTGTTGTTCTTCTGTGCTGGTGGTGTTCTTCTCCCTGAAATCCTTATTTAAATCCTTATATATTTGAATAACTTGGGGTTTTTTTGATAATAGGTCACTTTGGGATATTCAGAGATTAGGAGTAAAATGCTTCTCATGGTTAGAGAACAATGTTCTGTTGATATATGGTATACACCAAAATTACAAACTTCCTGTCTCATAAAGAATGGCTACAGTGTGGCACCTTATGTGAAATATAATTTAAACAAAAGACAGAGATCTCTATGTGCACAATGGTGCTCAGGAACATTAGCATTAGAGATTGGGAGGTGTAATGCTACCCCAGAGGAGGATAGTCTTTATTTGTTGTGTAACATAGGTGAAATTGAGAATGAGGTTCATTTTATGTTTTAAAAATCATGAATTGGAGTTATGTTTTAAAAGGGGAATCTTTTCATGTGGCAGAATTTGTTTGCCAGGCCTGGGATAGAGGGCAGAGTTTTTTCTTTCGGGACTCAGTGTCGACCTGTGGCAAACAGTAGCTAGTAGTGATGGCCAAATGAAGCCTCATGAAGCCTTTTCTTTATTTTCTGAGCCCACTAGATGGCATTTTTGTTCATCAAAAGGTTGAAAGCACACTGAATTGCTATTCTTTGAGCCTCTCTCTTTAAGCCATGAGTGCCATTTAATCAAATCAGGTTGGGTTTCCATTACGCGTGCCAAATATGCCAAACGGTGACAATCCCCTTTGATCTGACATCAGATGTGACGGGACAGTCGATATAGAGATACATTTATGTGCTGATTGCAGATAGTTGCATTGAATAGTGTTTTTTTGGGTATTTATTGCATCGTTAATGTGCCTGATATTCTGGAAACCTGCCTGTGAGGTTTTGGTGACGTGTGCGCACTGTCCGCCGGTCAGCCAAACTTCGGCTTACACCGGCTGCGCTCCCCCTGCGCTGACAGTAGACGTGGTTTCAGCTGGCGAGCTTTTAGCGCACCTTCGGTGAAGCCTTTTGGCACGAAACTGTCACTGCGCCAAGCTGGATCTGTCGACACCTCCCCCTGCTGCGCCGCCACACCCATCTCAGCGCACCTCAGTCTGCCAAACTACCAAACTGAGCGTGCCTCGGGTTGCGCTGCTCGAAACTAGCTCTGTGCCGGGTTCGCCACCCTGTGCTGCGCCGGGAAACTAGAGCCCGGAGTGTCTAAATAAAGTGCTACCCTGCATAGTTTTGCCCAAATTAAAAGAAAACAAATGAATGAGTTGTTTAACAATGCTACTTCCTCAACAACCTTGTTTAAAAGTTAGACATCTCATTTATGCAGCAGCGACCTCATATAACCCGCACAGAATATACAGTACAGCAATAATTGACAGAGGCTCCTTTTTTAATTACAGAGGCCAATTGTCTCGGTGCAAAGGCGAAAGAGAGCTCAGCCTGAGTGGGCGCGGGGGGGTCAACCGGGCCGGACACTGAAGAGCTGCTGTCTGACTCGGACTGGGAGATTTGATTTTCTGATGCATAATGCACAACTCTGTATTTTTCAAGCATGAAAAAATTTATTTTCTCAGAATAATCCACTCTTCCCTTTATGCCCCACTGCGGGGCCTTGAAGCCAGAGGAAGCATGTTATTTTTAAATGTATCCATACACACGTCGCTGTACAGAGTGTTTGATGTCGCAATAAGATAATTATCACTAAAAGGGCCATGAAAAAAATGCGAACATCAAGACCCATGGTTGCCAGGTGACAGTGGCTGACTGTGCCACTAATCAGGGCTCCTTTAGAGATCTGGCCTTGCTCGCAGATAAACACACATTACGGCGTTGCTTTCAAAGAGTTCCCCTCCTCCTCTAAAGAGCTTCTCTTTCGTCACCAGCAGTATGCAGTATTCATTACCTTTCCTCCGGTGTCCCCCGCGGTCACTCTCCCCCTCCAGACGTTTGGTATCTAATAGCTTTAGCTGCGGGAAACACTTGCAGGATGCGGGTGCATTGTTTATGCCTCCCATTGTTTGAAATAATGGGAATTGAATGGATTAGATGTGGCTAATGTAGCTGTCAACTTTGGACTTTTTTTTTCCTCCTGCACCCTCCTCAGGTTTCATTAACATCCCCAGACCATAGCACCACAGTGGCAGATTATAGTTGCAGTGTCTGAGCATTCATTAAGGAGTTGTCAGAACAGATGGTTACGATGCCAGGCCTCAGGAAAGAGAACAGACGACGGTGTTTATCTGTTTTGATAACCGACTCGCTGAATTGAAATCACATGAATCTTATTTTTTCTGAATGCTCCGTCCTCCAGTAACGCCTCCGAAGGCTCTGAGAATTTGACTCCCTGACTTCTTTGCATTTTGTTTGAAGAATGAAATGCAGTTGCTATAGCAACCCCGGCAGACGGGTGACAGTCGGCCAAAGTCGGTTTAACCTGGAGTAGCCTCTGTAAAGAGAAAAGAGGAGAGGAAGAGAGCGGGACTATCAGATTCTCACTAACAGTGGGTTCGTTTGTGCTTCTGAGGGCCACCCTTTAGCAGGATGATTCAATCAATAAATCTTTTCAGATGGAATTGCCTCTGAAAAACACTCCCCTGCTGAAACAAAACATCTATTGACAATACAAATTCACAGCCTTTGAAGGCTTTTCTCAGATATACTCAAGGGGGCAACTCTGAAAAGGAATTACTTGCTGAGGATGGAAGAGGAACACCACAAGAGACCAAATTAAGGGTTCTGCCTCCCGACAATGCCGTAGACCTACAAGCTTGGCATTATCAAAATAATGAATGCGTTACTCTTTTAATCTTTTCACGCAAACTAAAAAAGTATTTATCCTCAATATGTCAGACATAGGAGGCTGATTGGGAGCGTAATGTTTGACTTGTCAATAAAACCGGAGACATCATTTGTAGCAGTTGCAGCCTTTCACTGAGTGCAGTCGTGTCATGCATTTCAATACAGACACTCCATTATCTCTGAATGTGTATTATCAGTTTGCAAATGAGCCAATTAAACAACATGAAATGCACTATGCTGTTGAACAAACAAATCCAGCCAAAGCCTTTTTGGTATCCCAGTCTATTCACTTCTCATTACAGCTCAGCAGGGATTTTTGTGGCTTGGAAGCGTTGCCCCATTCTGCTGCCGTGTATCTTTGCTCACGTCTAAAGGCAGCTAAGCTTCCTTTCCTCCAAGCAAGGAGAGACCAGTTACATATTTTTTTTTTTTTTTGTTGCCTTGGTGGTGATCTGGCCTGCAAGTAAGACCCAAGCCAGGGCTTAGCCTTTCTGTGCTCTATTACAGAAAATGGACGATCCTATTACATCGCTCGTAATCTCGCCGGGGCCAGACAGGACGCGGGGGGATATCCCATCCACCCCTATGTCTCCTCTGGCACAAGCATTGCCCACTGACCTTCTGGAGTCCATTTCCCCAACAGCAGATCCAGTCCAATAGTCATTTCTTTGAGCCGCAGTGGTGCACTGTGCAGAACACATAGCACAGATATGATGGGAATTTCTGGACACTCTGAGTTGATGTGATGTGAATAAGAAATTGGAGACCAGTTAGCTGCTATGATGTGACACATATACAGAACCAGAGCTGGAAAGTACATTTACTGTTGGACTTGTTCAATTTAAAGGGACAGTTCACCCCATAATGTGTTCACCCCATAATCTTTTTTTTTGTATTTGTAGAGGAACAGATAAAGGAAAAGGGAACTGTCGTTTTTGGTACCTTCTACTTTTCTGGAGTACAAAAAGAAAAGATTCACAAAATATATAGCATAGCAGTGGTTCTAAAACTTCTTTTAGGCATATAAATCTTAAACCAAACCAAAAAAGTAAATATGCTAGTTAGCTTCCATTTTAGGTTTTTAAAGACAAAGGCACACCTCTCTTTTCGCTCTTAATTGCATAAAGGGTTAAATCTCTTTGCTAAGGAGGCACATTTTGGCACTATTGCAATAATACACACTTTTTCCAGCATTGAGGCATGAGACGATGAGCTCCCCTTCTCCATGAGAAGCTGTAAACTGAGTAGATTTCACCACACAGTCTAATTTTAGGTCTTCTGGGCATCACGCACTGTTGGCGGCTGAGATTTATCAGCATTTGTTTGAGCTACAGTGACAAATGTTTCCATTACTGCTCTAACAGTTATTATTTCCGACTGCTGTATCAGTGGAGAATGTATGTGCCTCAAAAGCTGCAGGATGATTGTCTGTTTAACAGTGTTTTATATGGTGATTTGGATGTTAATTGTTCTATTTTGATACATTTTAAAACATAATAGGAAGATAATGTTACTAGAGACGTAGCAATATATCCAATTTACCTATAAGAAGATGTTCCGATATCAAGGGAATTTAGCAAACACTGCTACAATTTTACATGGTTATTTTGTGAGTATAGCTGCATTCTACTATCTATCCTAGGGCTGGGCAATATGGACACAAATCTATGTCTCGGTATTTTCAGGCTGACTGGCGATACATGATAAATATCTCGGTATTTTCTACGAAATGGGCTACATGTTTGCAGTTGCAATTCAAAGCCACATTTGAGGAGTCACAAGCAGGTTTATAAAAACAGGATGTGATCAAAATAAAATGCAAAGACAGGGATTTTTCCCTGTTTGAATACAGCTGTACAACATGTAAATGAAAAATGATATAGTATAAATAGCAGGGGTGTATGCTAACTTTTTGCACACTGGAGCTACAGAGGTTTAAAGGTTTGCAGCACAGGACACAAAACTATAACATGACTATAAAAGTATCAAGTAGGCGTAAATACATTGTAGTTTGGAACAATTAAAAATCTTTGCGGGGGGAGTTAAAAAGTCATTTTTCATGGCCTTTCAAATGAATCTAGTGCTGCAAAATGATTTAAATATTTTTATTTATTTTTATTATTTTAAACTGTGTTGTCTAAATCGATATCTTGCCTGAAAATATATCAATATATCATACACAGTCGTATTATCACCCAGCCCTAACAAGTAGCCTAAACTCTTTGTGTGGGAATACCTAATGTAGGGTTGCAACAGTATGGGATTTTCACGGTACGATAACCGTCTCGGAAAAAACGTGCTGTTTCGTTGTATCACAGACGGTATGATAACCGTCAGCTGTTGTATTTATGTGATGTGTTCCTCGGCTTTGGAACAGCCTCCCACTGAACATCAAATCAGCTGACTCCGAGTCAGGGGATATTTTTTTGCAAAACTAGTACTTTAACTTTGGACACTGAGCATATTTTGTGGGTAATACTTCTGTAAAGTGTGCTTTTACTTTGGTAGGAATTTGAATGTAGGACTCTGACTTGAGTATTTTTACAGTATTGTACTGTACGTGCATTTTTACCCCCAAGTAAAGGATGTGGGAATTTCTCCCACCACAGAACAGACCACATTGTAGCACTGTGGGGAGTGATGGCTGACCTAAAAGTGTTAAGCATCTTAATTCTCTTCAAAGCCAGATATAGTATATTTTCAAACATGACAGAGTGCCAAGTGATTCCCTGGATCGCCCTCCTTACAGTACCAGATGGCATGCTAAATTACATGTGAAACAGGAAAATGAAATGTGAAGTTAATGATATCAATTCTGGTAGCTTCAAAACACGAGCCGGGCCACAAGGTTTGATAAGGATTAAATTAATTTTGCTTGGAGTTCTAATTAATATATTGGTAAAAAAAAAAAAAAAAAAGCTGTGATTATACTCCAATATAAGCAAAAAAAAAAAGAAAAAAAAAAAGCATATTCTAATCAGATGCTCTCATGTGCTTTGCACTCTGATTTGATCCAGTTTGAGAGTTTTTGAAGAACCATCTTTACAGGCTGGAAAGAAGAGGCTTAGAAAATCTTTAATCAACGATAATGGCTGTGAATCTTTCTCACGAGGGAATGGAGCCTTGTTTATTCAGTTTCAAACTCCTCCGGCACCTATAAATTATAGATAGAAGGTGCTTAACGTCATGATTTAATTATTAGTATTTTCATAATCACGCTAAGGTGTTGTAATCCTTGAGCAAACTTGTAAGAAAAAGATGCAGTGTTTATTTCAGCGCACTCTTCATCTCATCTTTCCTTATTACTTCTGTAATTCCTTATCACCCTATCAGGCTGGCAGGCCCTGTTCATTCTGTTGGATTTCTTCTGCAATTATCCGGAAAACCTGTGTGTGTGTGTGTGTGTGTGTGTGTGTGTGTGTGTGTGTTGCATGTGGGGACTGGATTGTTGTGATAGCAGTCAACCTTGTCTGTCGCCCTCCTCGCTCTGTGATTACTGGGTGTCCTGCAATAACGAATGACCCAATATCAAAGTCCCAAATCAGCCTTGTTGATTTGAATCTTGCTAAATATACCTTTTCAGCAGTGCTTCTTTCCTTGGTTACCTTTTTTTGTTTGCTTTCCGTTGACATGAGCGGATGTTTATTGTTGGAACCAGCAGAGCAGAAAGCGTCCCTCCTCCTAATCTCTGATGTCATGCCAGTGTGCAGCACAACTCCACAGGGAATCAATTAGAAAAACTGGGAGAGAAGACTTTGATACTAAGCAGGATGACGTTTTTAGGGGATATGAGAGCATTTCCTGGCTGAGCCTCTGTGGTGTTAATGTAGAATCAAAAGCTGCAGCTATAAGCCTGCAAATTCCTCGACTGTCAAAGGAGCAGCAAAGACATAAGTTTGTTTTGTTTTGGAAAAGATTGTTGCAAATGTTAATCAAACAATCACGGAATATAGGTATAATTTGAATAATTCTTTAAATTGAGTTTCCCGTGGTGTACGCTCGTTGCTGTCGATTTACATCCAGCTGCCTGCCAATCAACGCGCTTTCCTTTCTGGAAGCAAACATCCTCATCTTGTATTTGAATCAAGTCCAATGAGTTTTCTTTTCGGGAAAAAAACTAATTTGTGCTGCAAATATTACCTATATCCCAGGTCTGCTTTGGGGAGAAATGACAGCGGGTGACAACGCACACTGTGAAATTGATAGCAACGGAGAACCTAACTGGCACCCAATGGTTTGGCCTCCCTCATGTAAGTCATATTATTAGCCAGTTCAATGGACTGGTTAATGACATAGTGGTCTATTACACTCATGTCTGTAAACAGAGGCACATGTTGCTGGTGCCAGAAATCTGCCCATCACAAGTTTGCCTCTATGATGGGAGTCTCCCTAAAGAGCTGCGAGCTTGTTTTCACAAATTTGTAAAAGCCTCCTACATGCACTGTACCTGAAATCATTTAATCAAGCTAGAACAAGGGCTTCACAGTTTGTAGACCCATTTGTAATTTAGATAAGATTTAAAAAGGTGTCACTGTACATCCATGTTCATGTACCAGTAGGTTAGAGATTTTAAATTGGTGTAGAGGCATTTTAAATAACTTCCATATTTACTCTCAGTAAATTATAAGAGTACTCGATACTCACAAAAAACATTTTTAAAATAGAGACGTACATTTGCTAACGGAAAACAAGTAAAATTTGTTTTTTTTTATTGAACAGCCAGTCCTCAATTAGCCTAATAAACCATAAATTTAAGGTTTGAGTAACCCACTGCCTCTGCACGGCCGTCACCAGATTCTCTCTGCATCGTGATATTTATATTTGTGGTAGGCTGTCATGCAAAGAGAAGGAGGCACCAGACGCAGGATTCAGGATTGTGGTTGAGACTCAGACTACACTTTATGTCCCAGTAATGCTCAGTAACATCTCTGCTGCTGGCATCACATCCTTGCGGGGCGAGTAAAGGTATACTCTTTTTTAGAAATAAATCTCTAACCTAAACAGTAGTATAGCGCTGATATTGTAATATAATGCAGGACACTGTTACAATGCTTACCTTGCTGGATAGGTGAAAGTAAACTTTGGGGGAAAAAAAGGCATTCTTAACAAGGCAAATCTCAAAACTAAGGTGTCCTGCCAGGGACAAATTGTGCAAACTGACATATTTGCGGTTAAGTAGACAGCACAACAGTGCTACCTACTTACTTAAACAGGTAGCTGCCTTACATTAACATACGAAAAATCGTATCGTAATCGTAAAAAACTTTCAGTTGCTGCTGTTACATAAGCCCTTTTTAAATAGGAATTGTGCAAATTTGCAGGAAAGCCCAATCAGTCTTCGTTCAGCATTGGCAGTATAAAAACAAAATCGGGGAGTGCAGCAAAATGCCGCCTGCCTACTTTTGTTTATACACAATGCCTGTTTCGGGGCAATGGGGGCGTGAGCAAGTAACAAAACGTGTAGCTCAGCGTGTGACGTAAACAGCCTTGCTCTGAGGGAAGCCGTGGCTGGTCAGTCCTTCGGCGATTCTCTCATAAGTTGGCCCGTCCTTCACTATGCCTGTCATTTGACGATTAATGGCCTCTTCATTTGCGAGGACAAGGAGGGCGCACAATTCCTTGTCTCCCCAGTTGCTCATCTTTACTGTAGTGTCTGTCAGGTTTGTGTTTCCCTCTTGCCACTAGTACTAGCTGCTCATTCCTGCTATCAGCCGTTTCCTGTTTATCCACTGCCAGTGGATCGCACGTGCAGCATCATCAACAGCTCCTCCCACAAGTCAAAAAGGTTCCACCAATATGTTTATTGAAAGAAATTGGATCAACTCGCCAATCCGGCTCTGTGTGTCTAAACGCTTGCAGCTTGCCGGCAAAATTGCCCAACATTTGCCGAAAATCTGGCACTGTAAAAGGGGCTATAGGTTAGGCGCAGCGCTGGCATGTTCACATGTGGGAGGTTGGGCGGCATACGTAAAACGAATATTGATGTCCAGTTTGAGTTCTTGAGTACCCAAGTATTCATGCCCATCCCTACTTTAAGTACAGTTAGCCAGATTCATGGCCAGATTTATACTTCTGTGTTGAATTGACACTATAAATTTGTTGTAGGCTCTGCGTAGATGCATACCCTACACCTCAGCCTGCCTGCACCTCGCCATAAATGTAACTACAGGTTGGGGAGACACAGAACTCCTGTTGGGTTTTTTATGTAAATTGAAAACCATAGCCCTAACCAAGTTGTCTGAGAGCTCAAATGTCTGGGGTGCCTAATATTTTGCATGGTGCTCCTTTCCGTTTTTTCACTCTAAAATTGTACAAAACATAATTAATACACTAATCTTGTGTAAAATGTTGAAAAGCATTTTTCATCTTTAACTTCATGCCTTTTGGAGATCAGTTCATCTTCTACTTCTACTGAACAAAATTTTGACCAGGGGTGCCCAAACTTTTGCATGCCACTATAAATCCAAATAATATGTACAGTAACTCAACTGATTTATTAGGCCTTTATGGCACAATATTTCCATTAAATGTAGAGTAAGTGAGGTTATTTGAAACTGTTGAGCAAAAGGTTCAATTCTTAGTAAAGATGAATTTTATTTTGTGGTCTCTGTGTGAAAGACTCACGATTCCTTCTTTTATCCAGGCTACATAAAAAACGAAAACAAGGGCCAACATTTCATAATGCATTTTCATTCATTCCTGTAATTTAGAGTTGAGATTCACTCAGAGAGTGAAAAGTCGAAATGGAAGAATGTGCCATTTATTTCCTTGAAAGGGTACGTACACCCTCATGCGCCAAAAACTCGGCAGAAAGTCATTTTTTAGAACGCATATTTTCAACAAGTTCCCCCACAGGGAAAATCATGCCCTGGAGCATTTCAGTGTAAATGTCTTTGTAAAGACTTTTTTTTTATGGCACTTTTGCTTTATTAGACAGTTCACAATAAAAAGAAGCTGAAAAGAGGGAAAGTAACAAGCAATAAAGGTCCAGGCTGGTTTTAAAGTCAGCAAACTGCTTTTACATGGTAGTTGACCGGGCTGTCCAGACATTACCCTTTTAAAGAAATGTCTCCATGTTTCTCTGTCTATGTGTATGTCTCTGTGGAATGTGTAATGGCCTCAAGTAATATCCCATAAGTCAAATTAATAAGTTCTCAAACAGTGGAACTCTTTCTAAAAGCTGACTTAACATTAAATCTCCTCAGCTGCTCTCAATTTACAGTATATTTTATTGTGGTTTGCTTGCCATTTACAATATGTAGGGCCATTTTAAAAATTGTATCCTTCACAATGGAGGCGATCTATCACCTCTGCCTCGTTTTTAATCCCAGGTGACTGAAACATCTGTCAGGATGACTGAATGTCGATAGTGCGGGTACAGCAGGGAGAAAGGAAGTGGAGCCAGAGGAGGGGGGGATGTAGATCTAGCCAGGAGTGATGACTTTGAGACAGACAGAATCTCATCTAGATGTGATGAGTATCACTCAACGGCAAGCTTATGTGTGTGTGTAAGATATAGGACACACAGAGACTTTGTGAAATACATAAATAGATGCTCATTTTTCCACCTGATGGATGATTTTATCCATAACAATATCATGGCTGCATGTATTAAGGTGGCACCAATAACCCTGGCGGAGATAGTGTCATACTTTATCCACTGATGCTATATGGGACCAACAGATGGTCTACTGGAAGATGTGTAACGCATGACAACAGCCCCCCACGGTGCATTCGAGGGCGGCTGTGCAACAGACGCTCAGAAGAGTCCATCTTTAACAGACAAGGTTATCAGATATTCATGGTGCCTAATTAAACAAGTACAGCCTGTGTTCAGTCCCACAGCACATTTCTTAGTGATGACATATCGACCTAATTAATTTTTGGTTTATTGGAATATGATTTCAGCTCTCGGGGTCTCAAGTTCATCAGCTGCCCTCGTCTCTGCTTCAGAAAATGCAGCAGTGTTGCTTGCGTGGCTTAATGGTTAGTGATCAAGAACTTTGTGTAGCTTTTTCCTCTTGAGTTCCCATGTCTGCTTCTTCAGCTGGTGATTTCTTTCATATCCTGACCTGACCTTCAGGCCTGTCCAGCCCAGCTTCTCTAAGAGTTATACTCATAATGGATGATTTCCACACCTCACAATGCAGGAAGTCAGGTGACCTTCACGGTACCTAGTAAGGCAGGAAGTCAGTGTTTTAAGATCCCAGTGGTGGGTGCATGTGTAGCGCATTCAACTTTCATGACCACTTTCAAGCTGCTTTGTGGAGTTTTCTTGTAAACACACAAATTTGTGTTTACAGTGAGTGTTTCTCACCAAAACATATTTGGATTCACAAAAATATTGCACAGCTTTTGTGGCTGCTAAACCTGCACAAAAAAACCCCAACAGTGTACTTCTCAATGCACCCACAAAGGGTAAAATGCACCCCAAACTGTGCTGCCAAGCAACATGGTGGTCCTGTGCTATATGCACATATTTAAATTAGGTACATGCTGTTAGAGTAAAAATATTAGTGTCTTAAAAAAGACTTTGCATGTCATCTTTCAGGACCTGTAACTTGCGGTCTTGAAATTTGCAGTCTTTTTCTCTCTGTCATTGTTTTGCCTACTGTGTGTTTGGCCCAGTGGTAACATTTATACTGTGCCACGTAGATAATAGCAATCAGATCCAGCAAAGAACAAACTGCACTCGGATTCAAAACTTCATGGGTTGCGCCAGTGGTGGCCCTAGCACATTTGGTGCCCTAGGAGATCCTCCCCCCGGCAGGCATCATAATCATAGTAATAACAGACTTCCATAGTATTAGTAAAGAATTGTAACAGACAAACATTTTTTTTTCGTCATTTGTGGCGCCCCCTATGGATGACAGTGTCCGTAGCATTTGCCTATAATGCCTATATCACGGCCGGCACTGGGTTGCGCTCATTTGCGCAATACCGTTTATGAATAGACATTGAGACAAGGCAGATAGCACTTGCAGATGATGCGCAATTCATGGCCGCAATATATTCTTTGTGAATTTGCCCATTGAATTCACAAAGAATGTCACCTTGCTGTTTGAAAAACTTGCATTTCCTTCCTCATAGAACATTTCAAAGGATGTTTTTTGGAGACATTTTAATTCTGCATTGTTTAAATCCATATGTGCTAGCTAGTAATCCTCTTCATCACTGCTTTTTTTTGGCACAGCGCTAAGTTTGTTGCCTTTTTGCGTGCATGTGCATTCTCCTGTATGTGCACAATACAAATAAAAGCCAACATTTGCCCATATTTTAGCCGATGTCAGTGGTAAACGGGCTAAAATATGGGCCCTATATGGGATTGTCCATGGGTTTCATATTGGCCCCATGCCAGTTGCCCACACAGTTGGGTTTAATCAAGTGGGTCCCACACAGGTTATGCTAGGGCTAACTAAATACAAAGTGGGTATAGGTAGTGATGGCCAAATGAAGCCTCATGAAGCATTTTCTTTATTTTCTAAGCCCACTAGATGGCACTCATGGCTTGAAGAGAGAGGCTCAAAGAATGGCAATTCAGTGTGCTTTCAACCTTTTGATGAACAAAAAGCGCCATCTAGTGGGCTCAGAAATAAAGAAAATGCTTCATGAGGCTTCATTTGGCCATCACTAGGTATAGGCTCAAAATGGGTGTCTTATCTGGGGCCCACTTGGGTAAACCCACCCATGTGGGCAATTGCCATGGGGGCAATAGGAACCTGTGGACAGTCCCATATAGGGCCAATTTTTCCATCCATTTCAGACCCACATGGGCCCCACATACAAATGTTGGCTGGGAGGGACCCACTCACCAAAACATTGGTCTACATGGTTATTCATCGCCAAGAACTTCATGAGGTACCTTTGCTATTTATGTTTCTAGTTTATTTTCTATAACTATGATCTTTCCCTAAACAACTTAACACCCACATGTTTTATCTTGAACGTAGCTCCTTTATAAAGTCAAAAAATGCATTAAAATCCAAACACCCTCACAAGTCTAAATTAAATGGCAAAATCAAACTGGTCTCACTCCAAAGTTGTCGAAATCTGGCGCTTGGGCAGTGACTTGCGGTGTCAGACAACAACACACAAGGCAGTCCTTTAATGCCAGCATGATATACGACCTGTCGCCATAATAATTTAACAGCACTCAGTGGCATCAAGGGGAAACATGGCGGGACAAGAACGAAAGTTAAGGCACAAAAAGTCTAAGTGGGGCGGGTGGGAGCGGTGGTGAATGGGTCCAACAACCACTGACCTTCACCTGGGAGAGCAGTGATTGTGTCCCTTAAGATTATAAAGCCGAACCCTGTTCTTTTTTACTAAACCCAACCAGGTGCTTTTGTTGTTTGCGGTGTTGTGCCAGTGTAGCCCATTTATCTTGAAAGAGACTGTATGCAAACTGTACATTTCCTGTGAAAACAGAAGTGTATTTAGAAAGAAGTCAATGCAAGTAACAGGCAGAACTTGGTTTGACATCCCAGAACGACAACAACCAACGCACCCAGGGTACATTGCACATCTGGACGTGGAAAGTCCATGATGAAACGTCAATATGTGACAAGGTCGGAGTGAGAATGTCTTACAGAAGGTTAGGGGACCTTTGTCTTCATGGTTACAATAATAGCCACTTGTTACGGTTCGGAACGATTGTGAATTCTTCTAGTTTGAGTTGATGTCAATAAAGTATAAGCATTGTAAAAATCGTGACAGGAACAAAGTACACACCCTGGAGAGAGGGGAGGAGACCCCTCAGAAAAACTCTCAATGGGCCCAAAAAGGCAAAGACCGGCCCTGATTGTAGCTGCCACTTAACCTGCACCACATCCATAAAGCTGTGTCTCATTTGAGGTAACACTTAATTGGTTAATTTGTTTACTGTGTCTGTACAGTTGAAATATGACATTACAATATTAATTTAATATGACAACATGAAAAACATAAGCTAGTAAACCAAATAATGAATGGCTGCCCATTAGAATTATTGCAATGATAAATCATATTTGTACCTCTCTGCTGTAAAAGCCTGTAAACCTGTGGTATGGTCCTCCCATCTGCTCCAACACAAACTGTGCTGCAGGCTTTGAGATTTGTCACCAATTAACACACACACCTGTGGTGTATCTGACTTCTGCGTCTGTCTTCTGTAAATTCCTCTGTCCAATGTAAATGTCATAAAAACCAATTTGCTTGTCCGTTCTGAGAAACACCCAGGGAGAAGATGTTAAAATTCCAATTACACTCCTCGACATTGCCACAACCTGCTTTCCCTTGCCATATCTCCGACTGCTTGCATAATTGATTAATAATAGTAATTGCTAATACATAATGGATAATAATGGTAAAATGATAATTAGCAGTGAGAAGGCCTTCAGCAGTTTCCCACATTCATCTGTCATGAAAAGGAACGGTGGATACAGACAATTTAGAGCACCTGTCATGTCCCATTACTAAGGGAAAATATCAGTTTAAATGTGATTGTCTGCCAAATGTGTATTTATACACACACACACACACACACACACATGTATTTGTTGCCGGCCAGCGAAAACGGCCGGCAACAAAGCAACGCCTCTTGGATTTTTGAAAAGGACACGCCTTCTCGGAAATGTGCGCTCCTCCTTTTCTCGTCCGCAAGGAAACAAACACACAGAGAGCTTGAAAATGGATGCCGAGAGATTTAACTCATCCGTGAAGAAAATATTTTTTCCAGCGGATGTCGTAGTTACAACATTATTGAGCTAACTGGAGTAGTTTCATGTCGTATCTGACAACGGGAGGCTTTTAACAGATGACGTCCTGATGTTAGCTTTGCTGCTAGTGTTAGCTGTCCCAGTCAGCTGCAGCCACTGATGCTTTCTAGACATCATGATTTCCCAAAACTGAACAAATACCACACATAGCAACACAAAACTGCTTTGCTAGCTCAATCATGTTGTAACTAAGATATCCGCTGGAAAAGATATTTTTTTCACGGACTGTTTAATGAGTTATTACCTATTACAGACACCGCTAACGGCTAACAGGGCTAACAGCTAACGGTTAGCCCAGGTAATCGTGCACACAGAAATAGTAATGTTTGTTCAATCATTGTGTTTATAGACTTTACAAACATTTTGTTCAATCATTGTGTTTATAGACTTTACAAACATCGGATTAGTCTAAACGGTGATACAGCGATGTGAAAAATGTGATAGACATACATATATATATATATATATATATATATATATATATATAGCTAAAAGCTCTGACGGACGGATGAGTCATGGCCTTGTAAAAGATTACGTTTGTTTCTTTTAGTTGGCGAGAATGTGTCGCCGCAAACGCGACAAACATCCACTAACTTTGACGGCGTTTTCTGCGAGCGCGGCTGAGCCATTTTGTACCGCTACACGTGTTTCTAGTGGGACTATGTTTACAAGCACAAGAGTTCAGCGAGCCACCGAAGGACCGCCCTGCAGATTTACTATTGGTTCTGCAACGTAGGGAGTTTTTTTAAACTCTGAAATTGTATCCGCCCATCTAAACACAAAATCAGGGAGAAAGTCATCAGTCTTTAGTTAAGCAAAGCGTCTAAAGACTGACTTGTGAGTCTACTTTTGCACTAGAGTTTTCTTCAGACATGGTCAATTCTAGCTGGCAGATCAAACAGCCTTTGCATTCTTGCTCTAGATGAACAAAGCAAAAGCGTCACTTTCTCAGCAATGTGTTTAAAGAGGTACTGACACAATAAAAACACGGCACAAACAGGATCGTGAAAGACTCTTAACACTCTGTGTCGTATGCTGTAAAGCCCTGTGAGGCAAATTGTGATTTGTGATATTGGGCTTTATAAATAAAATTGATTGATTGATTGATTGATTGATTGATTGTACAAAGTTCTCATACAAATTGCCAATCTTGCATACAATATATCAGTTTTTAAATGTGACATCACTTTAGGGGTTTTACAGATTATTTATTTTCATTTTAAATTTCACCTTTTTCACTTTTTACTTTAATTTCATCTTTGGAAATACCTTCCCATACATTTCCACACAATATCTGTTCACTCAGTTGACTGATGCTCCATTTGTATTTACACTTTTCCCAATGACAAAGCAATAAGATACTGGTAGTGGTACTTTCACATTAGTGAAATGGGGTTCAACTCTCTACAGTGTCATTGCTAAAAGCCAAATACAAGACTTTACAACAACTTCATAAACAACAACTGATTAAACATACACCTCAATCTGTATTCATATCAATCACAGACACATATAGCCTATCATCTTTCAACTGACACCTCCTTACCAAAATATATGCTTACTAGGGGCACTACACTAGTATCTCAAAATAATGACTTAGAATCTCAAAATTATGACTTACCTATTTCAAAATAATAACTTACTTATCTAAAAAATAATAACTTGCCTTTCTCAAAGTAACAACTTGGTTATCTCAAAATAATAATTTACATATCTCAAAATAATGACTTACTTATCTCAAAATTATGACTTACCTATTTCAAAATAATAACTTGCTTATCTCAAAAATAATAACTTACCTATCTCAAAATAATAACTAACTTATCTCAAAATAATAACTTGCCTTTCTCAAAGTAACGACTTGGTTATCTCAAAATAATTTACATATCTCAAAATAACTATTTTCAGATTATAACTTACCTATCTTATCTCAAAACAATGATGTATCTATCTCAAAATAATGACTTACCTATCTCAAAATAATAACAAAACAAAACAATGACTGAGTATCTCAAAACAATAAGAACCTTTCTTAAAACAATGGCTTTGTATCTTTTCTGATTACTTTGTGATATGAAGTTATTTTAAGGTACTAAGACAGTATTTTGAGATAGTAAGTGGTCAATTTGAGAATGTTTCTCATTATTTTTGAGACACAAACCCAATATTTTGCTGTCTCATTATTTTGAGATGCTACATCATTATTTTTTAGATACCAAGTCATTGTTTTAGATAATTCATTCATTCTTTTGAGAAAGTTCCTTATTATTTTGAGATACCAACTCATTATTTCGAGAAAGTCCGTCATTGGAATGACTAGTACATTATCTTTTGTTTGGCAGTAATGGGCTTCCATACTTATTTAACCTTCAGTCCATGTGAATGATAAAGATACTGTAAAATGTAAAATAATAGAAGAAAAAAGAGCAGGTCTGTGTACATGTATCTACAAAGGGATGGAAAGGTTAAAGAAAACATTCTCCAAAGACATAAAAACAGGAAATAAACATCTAAAACATTAACAAAATGTTGTGACCCTTAATGTCTTGAATTTGCTGCATGAACAAGCCCTTTAATCAATTATTTGTGTGACATTAAATTATATATACAGGACTGGAGGTTTAAATCTGATTAGTTCATGCTGTCTGTTTTAGCACTGAGTCAGATCTTAGAGTTTATAAGGTCGTAGGCAGATTTCACTGGAGGACTGGAATCAGGATCATGTGGTTTAGGTCAAAGATTTAAAAGACTGCAGGGTCTTGAGGGTTAAAGCACTGAGCCAAACTGAAGACTCTGCTGTTTTCCTTTCAAGTCACCTTCCCGTAAAAGGGCTGGTATATCGGAGCAGCAGTATCTTCCGAGCCTTATTAGCAATCCAAACAGACTGCTGCTCACTGCCCCGTGTACCTTATAAAAGTTGTTAAAATCTCAATAAAGGTGAGAGGCAACGCTGCCTGGATGCTTAAGTGACCAGCCTGGACAGCCACCTGCATCTATTCCTGTCTTCTTTTGCTTAATTAAGATACAGATGTCGGTTAATGAGAGCGGACGCCGCTAATGAGTGATGCTAAATCCAATGGGTCACAGTTGGCAGTGCCACATGTGCTGCTTTTGATCATGTTGGCTGTGTCTGTCTGCCTCTGGAATTATACAGAAATTATACAGAGCCAGGCTATTTACTTAATAATTTATTTATTCATTGTTTGTCTTGTTTCATTTTTCTCCCACGGCTGCTTTTTTTTTGTCAGATTCTGTCACATTTCTGTCAGTTTGTGGCTCTAAATCATCGCTGTTTGCTATTTTCAGAGTTTAGGTCCATTTACAATCATTATTTTTTCACCAAAACTCCTCTCCCGCGCAGTCGAGCAGCTTCATTTGACAGGATAGAAAAACTCATTTCACCTCTCACACACAACATCGGAATTAAATGGCTTTTCCCTTTAAAGGCCAGCACAGCACTTTTTCTTTGGGCTGTGTATTACTTTTTTTTATGAAAAACAGTAAAGTTGATGTAAGTATTACATTAAATTGCCTGTAAATGTACGCGCGAATGCATCCAGTCCGAGATCCTTGTCGACTCCAAGGTGGATAAATGAGGAATTCATTTTTAGCTGAGCGGAGAACGAGGCGTTAAGCCTGTGTTTGCACACTTTTCTGCATTCCAGACACTTCCACACTGAGCTAAACTGTGAGATGGCATCACCATTCACATGGCGTCCTCTGAAGCACGCACACAACTCCCACTATGCCGGAGAGTTCTGGCTAATCCAAGACCTTCATAAAGCATGTGTTGGGCCTTAGCGTCACATCTGTCATTCTGACGTCCGCTAGCATGGTCTGGACTGTCGGTTTCTAATCCATCTGTGCTCTGCAGAGACAGTCTGCTGCCAACTGGATCTTTGCTAAGCCGACTGAACGGCAGCTCCTGCCAACTTGCTGAAAGTTTTTATTTATATCTTACCGTTTATTTCACCGATTCCTGATTTTTCTCCCTGTATCCTTTTTTTAACGCTCGCCTGGTTAAGTGAGTTGTTGACAAATGTTTTCTCTGATGAATCAGATGCTTGTGCTGTTTGCTTTGATGTTGCCAGGCGATCAGGAGTCCATGGAAAGAGTGTAACTTTAATCCCGAGCACCAAAGGCAGAATAAGGCCAATGACTTTGATCTCCCTCATGCAAAAAAAACAGTAATTTTCCACTGCAATGCCACCGTGCTGGTAATATTGGATTAAAAACTCCCCCTTTTCTTCTGCTGTCCACTCATGTATAGCCTAAGGTGTGGATGAGGTCTGTCAGGGATGCTTCGGCATACTGCACAATAGAGATAGAGAGCAGGAGAGAAAAAGAGGCAAGCAATTTTGACATATCTTCTTCAGTGCGACGGTGAGGCAATTCAGCACAGCAGAACAACAATTTCATGAGGGCATAAGAACTCAGTTTGTTGATGGACAACCTGTTAGTGATATTGTGCCTCTTTCAGGCTTTACCTGTTTACATGCATCAAGCAAAGTGGTGGATAAGTAATGTAATAGCAAGCAAGATGTAAGAATTTATGTGTGTATGTGCCTCAGGCGTAGACATGCCGCATTCGAGCTGCTTTTCTAAAGGACAGTACCGGCAGTTTTTTCCATGAGCAATCAGAGGTCAGCAAGCTCATTCGCAGCTGCTCGGATTCCTGTGAAAGAGCAGCGTCAATTATACAGCCGGGGAGTCAAAGGGCCATAGCACTGTGAAGTTCAGATAATGAGTCATTACCGAAAATTAACAACCGTGGTGATGGGCCATCTAATAGCAGATGATGGATCCGGTAATAGGTTTTCAACAAGTGTTCATATTGTCATAACCAGTTTCATTACCAAAAGCTTCTTCTGCACTACTCAACCTCGAAACTGGTCTTGTGTTAATTTCAAAAGACAAACGACTCAATTTTGCAGTTCTTTGCAAGTTGTGAAGATAATGAAGACTCAGTTGGAGGCTGAGCTACTAAAGTCCTCTTAGACAACAGCTTAAAGCTGTAATAATGAAGATTTTCACACTCAAGATGGATGAAATGACAGTGTAAAATAAGAGGTGTAGCTCACAGCGATGGCCTGCAGACATATATAACCCAAGTCTGCAACTCCTCTCAACTCTACCTGGTATTTCAACACAATCTCACTTCCACCTCGTCACATATAAACATTTGGTCATGGACTTTCCACATCCAGATACAACGTGCAAGATACCACAGGTGCATTGGTTGTTGATGTCTGGATCAGCATGTCAAGTTCTGTCTGTTATATGCATTGTCTTCTTTCAAAATACACCTACATTTTCACAGGAAATGTACTGTTTACATACAGTCTCCTTCAAAATAAAAGCACTACGTCGGTACAACACTGCCAGTCGATGTTTTTTTTCCTTCAACAACAAGCGCATGTGGTTAGGTTTGGCTACCATCCGCGTATCATGCTGACATGAAAGGACAGCTTTTTTCATCAGTGTCTGATGCCGCAAGTCACTGCCCAAGTGCTGGATTTCGATGACTTCTGAATGAGACCGGGTTGGGTATTTTTGCCTCTTTCATCTTATTGTTTTGGTTTTAAGCCCAGTATACACTGTGCGATTTTGGGCAGATGTAAGATGACCAATGTGAAAGAAACGTGGCGATATCTTTAGCCGTGGCTCTAAATCGGTGGTCTTGTGTCGCACAGTGAGAGAGGATCAAGAATGGCTGTTGTCATGGTCTTGTGATCAAAGACAGCCTGACATAAAATACTGACAGTGTCAGAAATTTGGAATGACCATCTCACCGGGTGACTGCGGTTATGACCTATGTCTACTAACCAACCAACAGAAATGAAGGTAACGTTACATGCTAGCAAATGCTAAATGATAGTAGATGCTAATAAGTATGCTTAGAGCTCTCGTTGCAAAATTGGCATGCCAAGTTGGCCTCTTTTCCCCAGCCATGACCACAGCCACATTCCGCACCTTCTCCCCACTATAGCAGGGGCTCGATTCATGTTTGCGCAGCGGTGTAGATGGATGACGCACTCTGATGACATTTTGTTCTTGCGTATTGACATCAGTGGATGAATGTTGTCGCCTGCGATTCAGTAGGCACTGTCATCGTACAGTCTGCATACATCAAACTTGATGTTGTACCCAAGTTTATTAGATTCATGTCGCACAGTGTAGCTGCACTAAGATTGCTAAAATTTCACAGCCTGTTGGAGACTTTATGACCTGCAACTTTCCTATTTTAAACTGTGTAATGCAGTGGAAGATGGTTGCCTTCATTAAGGCCATTAATTACTGATTATGGTCACCTGGTGGGGCATTATCACAGTTATATAATGGTTACTAGCCAAATAAAAATAAAAATGAGTACATTTACTCATATATTTTTGAAGTTAAAATCTACAAGATTTTTACAAGCCGTAACTCAGTTTTCCTGCTAACACCTGAGGGTTCAACTAATAGCGGAACAATCATTACTATCCCGTAAGGATGGAAACGTAAACTATGCCAGTAAATACGACAGCCTATTTACAACACAACCCCTTTTGGCTCAGCTATGAGCCAGAAAGCTAATGTTATGCTGGCAAGATTTCAAGTCAATAACATTGTGTACAGTTGATAAACAGTAAATATAATTAGAAAGTATGTTTAACAGAAAGACTTGTCAGCTATCCAGCTATGTCATTGCCCCAAATTAATATCAGTATTTTCCCAAACAAAGGATACACCAAGTGTAACTTTACGTCAGCCACAGCCTGAAGTAGAGAGTTGAACAGTGAGTGGGATGTGAGATGACTGCTGATGTGATATAGAATATCATTGATTTCAGAGGGGCAGTGTACTTTTTGCAGTTTGTGTGTTGCAGGCTTCATTCTGTGGTGCTCAGAGGATGAGGCACTGAAGACTACATATACACATACACATACATATAATATATTGTAAACACAGGCTCTGACTGTCTCCCTGTTGCTGTGGTTACTAATGTTATATACAGGCTGATATGATGTAGCCAGCACACTAACTTATAATGGTGAACAGACAGTTTCACTGGAACTACTCAGTAGGGATCCATTATCAGGTTTTAATAGTAAACTAATAGTCACTACCAAGGTAGCAACCACTCTTCCTGGGGTTCATACAAGGAAACATTACATCATAGAGTAAAGGCATAGTGTTTTTTTCTGACCTTAGCTCCTGTGGGAAGGATGGAAGAGTTTGCTGTCTTGGTTCACACTACAGACCCTCCGTATTACTGTTTTGTTACCTTCAATAATTGGGCACAACCCATAACCGTTGGCTATACATTAGCACTGTGGTAGTTAGCTGCAGAAAGGCAGCAAGTGATATTTTAGGGGATCAGCTGATGTCCCACACAGTAAATGGAACCACAAAACTAATGGTGCTCGAGACGGTCAGTTTGGTGGCACTGTTCAGACAGTGTGTGTGTGTGTGTGTGTGTCAAACTCCAATGCTGTCATTAGAGGAGCAGCAGAGCAGCATGCCTGTAAATTACACCAAAATGTGGTAGAGGCGCTTTGCATAGTAATCAATTGTATAACTGGTACAAACACACCCGCTCTCACTCCAAAGTCGTTAAAAATTTGGCACTTGGGCAGTGTCTTGCAGCTTCAGACTCTGACAAAAAAACATCTTTTAAAGTTGGAATGATTTGTGGTCGGTTGCTATTATAGTTTGATGGCGCTCAGTGGCATCAGGGGCAAACGCATCAGGACAAGAACAAAAGTTAAGGCGGCGAAAGTCCAGTTAGGGCAGGTGGGAGGGGTGGTGGATGTTTCCAACAAACACCAACTCTCACCGTTCTGTGTGGAGTGTGCATGTTCTCCCCAAGTCAGTGTGGGTTTTCTCCAGGTGCTCCAGCTTCCTCCCACAGTCCAGAGACATGCAGGTTAATTGGTGACCCTAAATTGACTGTAGGTGTGAATGTGAGTGTGAATGGTTGTTTGTCTTTATATATCTGCCCTGCGATAGTCTGGTGACCTGTCCAGGGTGTACCCTGCCTGATAAGCGGTTACAGAAAATGAAAGAATGAATGCTTTTTTGTGTTAGTTTATGGTGCTTTTCTATTTTGTCAAAACTAAAAGTCCTCTGCGGCTTTCATGTTTTTTATTTAGGGGGACAAATGGACATTTTCTAAATACTGAGGGTCCCCACTGAAATCTACACCTATGCACGGGGGCGAAGAGGTTGAAAGCCACTGCTTTAATGTGCTATTCTCTGGAAATACACTGTTTGTGGGCAATTTTAATGCAGTGTTTTTATTCTTTCTCCACTAAACTCAACTCAACTAAACTGAAAAACCAGCAGAGAACCTCTACAGAACCATACAGGGGCTTCAGAAGTTCTTTATGTGGCAGAGGTGATACATACCACCTAAACCCATGCCAAAGAACAGCTGAGGGACCAACATTTTTCTGTGCATATACATAACTATCTAAATGTGAGTTGTTAGTAGATCAGGGCACATCAACACTGTTCAATTCACAAATTTCCCTTCACCTTCACTTTTTCCAGGGTGTGATTTGCCTTCACATGCTTTTGAACATTTACACTCTGTCAACATCTTCGCTCTCACATCTCTTCAAAGACTTAGTGCAGGTTTCACTTATCGTATAAATATGGCTGTTATCATCCTTTCATGCCACAGGAGAAGTGACAGATCTGTATGCCAAAATCAGATTTTAGTATCAGACCTTCAAAACAGGATATGTAAAATGTCATGGTCGCTTAGTGATCACAGGTCTACGTATGTCTGTTGCAATGTAGCTCCGAGGCAATGTGAACAGATGGAGACCCAGCAGGAGAGCGCAACATAGATGCACTGCATGTTTAAGTAGAGATGTAGATATTTTCTTGATATATTGTGTGATCTGGCGAGATAAGATTAAGTGTCCGTATCAGCTTGGAATGCCGAGCACATGGCTGTGAGAGTCTAGCCTGGATTGTGGTGCTGCATCAGTTGCTTTCCAGAGATCCACACAGAAAATGACAAAGATTGCATTTCAGAGAGGAAGAGACTGAGAGGCTTAGCCTCTGACACGGCAGAGGTACAGAGAGCTGAGCAATCTCTTTCCAGGGTGAGCGGCTTTCCTTGTTTGGGGTTGAATAAGAGATTCTGGGGCAACACAAGTGCGAAGGGACAAAGTCAGAGAAGATGTGGAGGTATGAAACAGAGAGAAAATTGGAGTGGCAGAGTTTGAGACAGTGAGGTTAGAGAGGTGTGACAGAGAGTGCAGCAAAGGCAGACATCAGGTCATATTTCATCACTGTATGGACAGTGGAGGGGGGGGGGGGGGGGGGGGGGTGGAAAGAACACCAAAAAGCTAGG
>NC_065520.1:1302037-1331694 GCF_006386435.1 Epinephelus moara
GGGGTAGGAGAGGGGAAGGGGGGGGGAGGGGGGGGGGGGGGGTGGGGGGGGGGGTTGAAAGACCACCAGAAAAGCTAGGAAGGAGAGATTGTCAACACTTGGTGTGTGATGCAGGCATGGTGTGTTGACCCGTTCACAGAGAGTGAGGACTTGTCAAACAAACAGATGAATTTTCTCATACCTGTGTGTAATGCCAAAATTTCGCTAAGAATTCCCAAGATACCCTCAGATATGAGAGTATGTGTACGCTGGTCAACAAGGGCAAACGTGCTACAGGAGGCCAAAACATTTCAATAAGGAGAAATATGCTGCATCTTCAGAAATTATGCCAATTCCCATTTAAAAATTGTGCTGCAACGTGCTGCAAATAAAAATAAGGTGCTGCAATAAGCCAAAAAAAAATACAGGAGTTCTGACGATCCTTAAAGGGGAACTATTTTTTTTCTAATTTAATTTTTTTTTTCAACCTGGGCCCTATTTTCCGATCTACTTTTGTCTAAAGCAGTGATAGGATGTTCAATATGTGACATTTCTCCAGTACGAAGCTAGGACTGAGTGCGCGCTATATTAAATAATAGGGAACTCAGACACCGTCAAACAATGTCAAAATACGTCCACTAAAAGTGCATTTTTTTCACACAGATAGGCTCGGATTGTTAGTATAATTATCCGACAACATAACGGAAAGGAGAAATGAACGTCTGTGTTTACCTTTAGCTGGATTTGGACATGGATGGATTTGCTGCTCCCTCTCTCTCCTCATCCGCTCTTCAAATTCAATGTGCTCTGCATCCGTGTACGTCCGTGTTCAAATAAATACAGGCGGTCATCAAATTCAAATGGCTCATCCAGATCCAGTTGGTCAAAACTGGGTAAAAATTTCAGATCAGTTCATGTAAAGTTGCACTTACATTTTTATTATGATTGGCATTAAAAAGTCCTAAACATAGCTTGCCTTAAACTGTAGGAGTCCTGAAACATATTTACAGCAAACACACTGTAAATACAGATACAATTCAAAGTCAAAAACACACGAAAACAAATGCAACAGAAAAATGCTGTATATCCGGTCAACACAAAAGAATTCTCCAGGCCTCTGGGGAGAGCTAGCTACACATTTATTTTTATGATAAGGTAAAAGACTAAGGCCAAAAGTAAAATGGAATACTTGCTTTATTATGCCATCTCTTTAGTCCATGCTTCTTCCTGACTAAAAAACAGATACACTTGTCTCTTGTCTGGTCTCTCTCAGTTCATAAATCTTTAGGTTACAAAGGTAACCCTGGTTCTTTGATAACATGAGTGAGGTACCTCGCTATGGGGTACGCCTGTGGTGAGAGATACTGAGCGAATGTTTGAGAGAGAACTTTCAGTTACAAAGGTAACCCCAGTTCTCTGATAACATGAGTGAGTTATCTGACTAGGGCTAGCTCCTCCTAGAGGCCTGGCTATGTGGCGCTTTTCTGTTGCATTTGTTTTTTAGGGTTTGTGTGTTTTTGACTTTGCATCAGTTTTGCATTTGCAGCACGTCTGCTGTTAAAGTTTTTGTTTTGGCTTTTTTTTTTCACGTTGTTGAAAGCACGTTCTGTTTAAGTTTATCATGGATTTTCTCGAGCTGCAAAATCTGATGAATTGATCTTACTTTAAAAAAAATCTAGAAAACCGACAATGTGTTTTTGAGTTGGTATTGTTTCTGAAGCGTCAGCATGTTTTTTTCCTAATTGGAATGTTTTGGGCTTTTATAGTGCATTTGCCCTTGTTGGCCACGCTATAGGTGACAAATTGATGACAGAAAAACCTGAATAAATGAGTGAAGAAACATAACGAATGCTTCCAAACAGGTGCATGGCAATTTACACCCAACCATCCAATGCACTGTGGCATGCATAAAAATTCTATGCCGGTCCAGTTGATTCTGAGTTTGTTTTATTGAGATTTTAACGTTTTTGATGTTAGACAGCACTCTCCACTACCATCATTGAAACAGAAAATGAGAGATATCTTTAGAGTTTCAGAGACTTGTAAAATCAATGCCAAGGTGCACTGAACCTGTTTTGTAGCCCAACATCTTACAAAGATGCTTTATGTTGCTTCTCCTTTAATATGTCACCCGTCTGTATGTGTGTTAACCAATTAGTTGCTCATGTGTACAGAGTGTTAGATCAAATGTGTTTACTGCTTTGAAATCTCAATGGAAGAGTCTCAGCATGGGATTAATTATAAGAAGAGAAGAGCAGTTCATTAATGTGAAAATGCTTTGGAAACTAGCTCACACGTTGGGATCAGAAGATCTATAAATCTTAACAATGCTGCAAATAATTAACACAATGGGTATTTTATTCATAAATTCATACATTAACCAGTGCTACCATTTTTTAACCTCTTTTTACTACATGCAAATAAACTCTCAAACTCACTAATGACTATCATATGAAGTATAAGTCTGTTATCTTTCTTTGTGCATGTTTGATTTAAAGACTCAAAGAAAGCACAGGGTTTGAATTTATTGCCGTATGATTCAATAGCAACCAATTTTTCAATTTAGTCCCGCAATCTTGAATGTTTCTGATCTCCCCCGCCCCATAACACCATATCTGCCCTCATCGATCACAGCGGATGGTCTGGTCCAGATCCTGCCTTTAAGATGGATGAATTCACTTTCCTTGAACCCTTTGAGATATGGTACATTCCATACCACATGTAATAAAACGATCGATGGGGCGCACACACACACAGACGTAGGCTTTATTTCTCACTTCTTAGAATGAATGTATGTGTTGGGGGAAAAAACAGTCAGTGTTTGGAGCAGCGTCTTGATGTTTTGACTGGGTCGCCTTTCGTCTTCAGTGGAGCCGGATTGGCAATGACGAGAGGCAATTTGTTGGTGAGCAGCAGGTGGTTGGGTTAATTGCCCACGGTGCTGGTTGGAGAGAAAGTGTCTTGCTGAGTGTGGAGTGGCTTCTGCACTGGCAGAGCTCGAGTCCGGATAAAGAACAGCAGTAAGCATATTGTCATCTCCCACCTCGCCACCCTAATCAGCACTGCTATGCACTCCCATTGTTCAACCGAACTGGCTCGCTTCCCGGAGGAATTCTCTCTTCCCCTTTTTTCTTCTTTCCCAGTGCCACCCACATCTTCTTCTTTTCAATCCCTTTCATCTCCAAAGTCACTTACTCTCTATCTCTCTGTTGCTAATGCCGCTCAATCTCCCTCCCTCCTCCGTCTTTAGCATTGAACTCCCATTTCTCCAGATCAATCCTCCCATCTCTGCTTATTACCTTCCCTACTTCATCCTATCTCCCTATGCACCTTCCCCTAACTTCCTGTTATGTTGACCCCACCTTGCTTCTGACCTTTCTCCCTCCATCTCCCCTTTCCCTTCTCTGTCCTTTCTTTTTCTTCTTGGAGGAGCCGGATATTGATGTAAACACACACAGAGCCCTGAGTGGTTCTTAAGCTGCTCTGACCGATCCACAGGCCTCCCTCCATTGTCCCGGCGACTGTAGGAAGAGACTTGATTTCCAATAGGCTTATCCCACCAGTCCTCCCAGTGCCGTGTCCATAAAAAGATGGCGAAGGGTTTTGACTGGATGTCTGTGGGGCTTGGCTGGACTAAGCGTGCCTGGCTGTCAGTGTCACGGCTCCACCGTGGTAATGGATGAAAGAGATGTGGGCGGCGGGTGAGAGGCAGAGCTGTAATTAAGTATTTGAGACCACGCTGGCAAAAATAGAAGTGGAACTAAAAGGATGGTTATGGCAATGACGGCAAAGGAAAGCAACACCGCCTCGCAAAAATTTGATGAAATCAAGTCAAACTCTGAATGCCGATTTATTCATGTGGACATGAGTAATGTGGAGATTTTGGTCCTCCAGCACGACATGATTATGTGGTGGCAACAAGAAGCGGAGATAACATTCTCACACAAAATGTGAGAAACAGACAATTTCCTCACCACAAAAATGATAAAACAACTTGTGTTTACACTTTTCTGAGGACTTATCTCTTGCAGCTGTAAGAGTAATGCTGTCCTGCCTTTGTAGCAAAGGTGGAAGCAGCATGCAGCTCTATGGGAGAAGGTCTGGGTGGATGTTTGAATCAGCAAAGCCATTGACTTTGATGCAAGAGACTGACAGCAACAGTCAATGCAGTGTTTTTCTAACCTCAACCATGACTAAAATCTTCCACTACTTCTCCCCTTCTGTTTAAAGCACTCTTTTTCCCAGTTGTTTCGATTTTGATATTCATTTACTTGATTCTGGATGTTTTTCGATTCGTTGAAATACTGTCCAGTATTGTGATGCGGCTGGCCGTCCTGTGCTGTTGTCATTCACTGTTCATACTTATACCTATGGAGAAAAAAGCACTATAATTCGTATGTTGCCTGTCATTTGATGGGAGCAAAGAAAGAAGACAGGCGATGTAGTATAAAGAGCAACAAAGTCAGCGTAGGGAGATGGTCATGGTGGTGGACAGTTAAAGAAACACAAGACCGAGGTTTAGCATTGAGTTATTTCAACCCATTCTCATCCCCAGTTTGTTAAATACCAACACTTTGTCACGCTCCTCAACATCTCATAGCGACGCACAAAGCACCCTTGAGTGTATTTATGTGACACACAGCCAAAATACAATGTAACGTGGTTAATGTTGTAAAAACAGAGACAGTAAAGTTTAGGCAATGGAAGTACTTTGGTAGGTATAGAAAAAAGATCATGTTTTAGGTTAATTTCAGTATGTGTGATTTTCTCAGTTGGACTTATTATATTACATCGTTGTGCCACCACCCATCCATGATTCTTTCTCTAAAACTAACCTAGTTGGAAGGGGCGCTAATTTGTAAGATATCACGATTCGTCCCCATAACTTTTTGTAGGATATCATACAAACCGTTGTATTAGGATATGTTGTCCTGTAACAATTAGGGGTGTAAATCACTGGTTTCATCATGATACAATATTATATTGATTCTTTGGACAATGACGCGATATTTGCTGATATTACAAAGTCTGCCACAATACAGTTTCGATACGATGCGATTCAGGGGCCTGGGATTGATATGAGACGATATCATCGGCCCATTTAACACAATCAGTTAAAGCACAAGCTTTCTATTCTGCTTTTGGCCATAAAAGATAAAAATAACACATAAACAATGGTATTAACTGTTACCGCTTAAGTGCAGCACAGTTTACTTTATACTGACTCCACTAACACACATTACACAGCACATAGAATAGGTTAACCTACAGGGCGTTTTAACACAAACCATCATCTTTTTGTTTATTAAACTTCAGGTCTATCTGACTTAAAACCCTGAAGGCAAACTTCTCCCAACAGCCATAAAACATAGATTAATAATAAGATCATTTAACAAGGTATAACATCCAGCTCAGTTATGTTGGTTGATTTTTCGCGTTTAGCGCTAGCTTGACCATCAGCTGCTAACGCTATCTGTGGATGGTGGAGTGTGAGGTGAGCCCTCATGTTCATAGTATTCCCAGAGTATTTTATTCCCATGACACTGGTGCAAATCTCATGCGTCACATCCAAGTCCTCCTTTCCTTCCATGTTAAAAAATCCAAAATAAGTCCAGACGTTTGATTTAAACACAGATGGCTCATTTCTAATTTCTTTCTCCGTTGCCTCCATCTTTGTTTTGACAAACTTCCTGCCAAATGCCACTGACTGAGACCTCACTGACCTCACCAGGAAAAAAAACCAAACATCAGTGCCATCTAGTGGACCAAAAAAGCAATTGATTCTATTATTCTAGCACCAAAAGTTGTATTAAAATGGTATTTTAAAAAAATAAGTATGTATATGATAAAAGATCAATACTTGGTATCAATGTTGCCACGCAAAATATTGCGATACTATGCTGTATAGATTTTCCCCCCCCCCACCCCTACTATTGAGGCTGTTTTAAATCGACATGTCTTCTCAATATTATAGTTTACTTTGCTCCACTGCACTCTTGAAACTCCAGCAAAACAAATATGTTGGCATAGCTATGCATCAGTGTGGACTTGAAATGACGTTAGATTTCAGTGGATATCTAGGTCTCTAGTGACTGGTTTAGGAAAACTGAATCCCCCTCTCCTAGAGACATTGGTTAGAGTGGACCCAATGTCAGACTGAAGAGGGAAATGGAGTGAAACAATTTGAAAATTTTGTCTAATATCAGATGTTGGAAGGACATACATTAAACATTACGTTATTTGACTGACTGATTGATTGATTGATTGATTGATTGATTGATTGATTGATTGATTGTGATTGATTGATTGATTGATTGATTGATTGAAATTTTTATTGGTAAAACCAAAAGGATAAAAACACGATAAAGCCCAAAGGCTTGTTTCCATTGTGGTCCTTTGGACATAGAACATGTATGGACAGGAAACAGAGACAGTACAACAGCCAATATATGACAAAGACATTACAATACAACAGCCAATACATAAGACAGACAATACATAGACATCACAGCATAGAGAGAAGACATTAAGGAATAGCATATCAAAAATACATGATTTAGCTAAACTCTATACTATCATGGCTGATTTGTAGTTAGGATAGATTATTCATCATCCAGCTTTTTAGTTTGGTTTTAAAACTTGCTAAGGAACTGGCTAATTTAATATTTGTAGGTAACCCATTCCACAAGACTGCTGCTGCGTATAGGAAGGTATTTTTCCTCATAGAAGTCCTAAAACGCCAAGGCACGAAATCAGTAGAGCTGCCCCTAGTGGAATACCCATGAGTGTCTCCAACCCTTACAAAATAGTCCCACAAATATTTTGGAACTGATTTGATAATAATTTAGTTAGCACCTCTTTACTAAGCCAGCTACGCAATGTAGCGTATACTGAATGCATGCACATGCTGCTTTTGCTTTTTAATTATTGTAGACCTACCCTGCTTTGCAGTAATAGGGATGCTCCTTAAAGCAACTCTTACCTTTCTTGCATTTCACATAGCACTTAGAAAAAATTTGAACATCCACAACTCCCGCCTCCCTCCAAAGTCCCGTCGTCCTCCTCCTGCAACTCCACCTCCCTCCGTTGGCCTACTCCCCCCTCCTCCATTACATCCTCATTACGTCTACGATAGACGTAGGCATTGGCAAGGTAACGTTAGATACACGGAAGAGGAGAGCGAGTGTAACATTACAACAAGACAGTCAAATGCAACCCCAGAGTTTTAAAACTCAACCGGAGTCAGTGATGACTGATGAGTTTTAGAATAAGGTTACAGTGCTAACGTTAGATAGTAGCGTTACTAGCAGCAGCGGTTGGCCCATAGAGGGTGCTCGGGCGCCGCCCCCCTGGTATTTTTGGATTTTTTTTTTTTTTTTCTAATAAACATTTTGAAAATTAACAATAATCACTTATTTTGAGTATTAGTGTGTTTAAAATGCACCAAAACATGTCGTATATAAAATATAAATCACCATATTTTAGGGGAAAATAGCTTCCTGCTCATCTCCTAAACTCTTCGGAGCTTCTGGGGCGATAGAAACAGCGCCCAGTCAGTGCAGCAGTGTAGCCAATTGCTGACCTGTTGCTGACACGAGATATGCACATAGCAACAGAAATTTATCCAATCAGTATCATCAAATCTGATGCATAAAGGGTGATTAATTTAACGTCCCCAGCCGAGTCTGTCGGTGACAAAGTGGATATCTGAAGACATTGACAATGATGGACGCAGACACTCAAGACAGAGGATTTCGGCAGCAGCCCCCTAATTCAATCAGGTCTTCTCCAAAATCCATTTGAGAGGAGAACATTGGTGGAAAAATTACAGATGAAACAGCTCGGCCCAGATCAACCAGACATCAAAATTAGCCAACAAGCCAGCGAAAAAGGTAAAGTGTATACAAGAGGCTCCTCACGTAATTGGTACAACAGGAAGGCTTGGCTAGCTGGATGCAGTCAAGCTAGCCATGCTAGGCAGAGCTAACATCGCTACGCAGCTGGACGAAGGTCACAGGATTGGTGTGAGGAAGCACAACAAAGAGGTGGATAAGAACAGGCACATTTTATCAAAGATAATTGACTGTGTTAAATTCTGCAGGGCTTTTGAGCTGGCTTTGCGGGGTTTTAATCGATCTGGTCGCCTCAATCGATGCTGTGCTGGAGGAGCACCTGAAGACAGCGACGGTTTTCAAAGGCACCTCAAGGACTGTGCAGAGCGAACTGTTGGACTGCATGCTGTCAGTGCTTAAAACTCACGTTCTGGAGGAAGTAAAAAACGCAGATTATCTTGCTATTCAGGCATATGAGACAACAGACATTTCCACCCGCTGCCAGTTGGTGCTTGTGCTATGGTACATCGACATAACATAACATAACATAACATCCAAGAGCGTTTTTTCGAGTTCATCCCTCTTCAGAATGCAACCGCTGACACAATCACCACAGCACTGTTGGAGAGGCTGAGCACCATCCTCCCTACCGCACAGGAGAGCAGACTGATCGCCCAGGCCTATGATGGGGCAGCAGTGATGAGGGGAGCCACAGGTTGAGTGCAGCATAAAGTAAGGGATGTGTATGCAAGTGCACACTACGTCCACTGCTATGCCCATCAGCTCAACCTCATCATGCAGAAGGCAACCTGATGTTAAGCAGTAAGCTATCCGTTCTTCTCACAAAATAACATGCTCATCTCGTAAGAGGATACTGATGACATTATTTAGACTAACAGATGTGAAAATTAAATTCTGTTGTTTACTATGTGTATTGACCTGCTTTTTTTATTTATGTATCATGTCATAGGTATGTGATACCATTCTGAGTCACACCAGAGAGCAGTTCTCTTTCACCAAGCACCTCATCAGTGCCGCTCTGCTGCAAGGAGACTTGTTTGCGCAACACACCATACAGTTCCTGGATGCAGCACTGGAAACCACCGTGGAGGCCTACCCCATGTTGAACAAGGCCAAGCTCAGAACAGAGCTATCCCTCATCTATGAGAACGACGAGCTCAAGGTTTGCAGTGGTGCACTGAGTCTGTTCCAGTTTTTCATGGAGAACAACCTTCAGGCCACATTGACTGAGTCAGTCTTCTCAAGATTCTCATCACCACACCCATGACAACAGCAGAATCAGAGAGGTGCTTCTCTACTTTAAAGAGGATCAACACCTTCCTGAGGACATCACGTTGCAGGATCGCCTGAATGCTCTGGCCATGCTCTCCATGGAGAAAAAACTTGTCAGAAACATCCCTGACTTCAATAATATGGTCACTGAGAGCTTTGCCACTCAGAAGGAAAGAAGGGCAAAATGGTTTTTCATTGACTCATATTAGACATATGAAAGAAGCAAATCTTAACATTTGATAATCAAAAACAAAAAAATGTTTGGAATCTTATCTTGGAAAATCACTCCAATGCTGACATTATCATCAAAATTTTTGCAGATAATATTTTTCTTGATTGACTAATTGAAAATCAGTTATCTGTTGCAGTTCTGATCACATCAGCAACATTTAGCTTGATTAGTACTGTACAGTATTCCTCCAGCCAAAGGTTTGAGTTCAGCCACTTTATATTCATTTCTTTATTATACATCCTTCATACAGTGTAAATTCTAGATGCATTACTACAATCTATATAATTTTATGTTATTGTATATAGTCCACTTTGCACTCTGTTCTGGTGGCGTCTCTTGCGTTGCCTATTTACTACTAACGCACCGTTCCATGTGCTCAGCTGTGCACCTCCGCCACAAGGGGGCACTGGCGTAACAGTCAACAGCCTTGTGTGTAAAAATATGTAAACATAATTAAGTCATTTGTTTACATGTTCAGTTTCAAATGCAAAACTTGTGTTTGTGCAATATGCTGTTTATGTTTTTGTGTAAGAATGCCTCAACTTTTTAATACTGGCATTAAATAATTACTATTTCACAGAGCACTGGTATCCTGCCGTTTGTGTGAAATTGTATTGGGATAGTTACTGAAACTGGCTTAATATGGCACAGCCCCCCTAGAATATTTTCACCAGCCGCCACTTGTTACTAGTAAGTGGAAACACACAAGGAAGATAACGTTAATGTTTCAGAGGCTATGCTACAGTAGGCTAACATTAGCCATTAGCAACTGGATGCTGTGTTGTCATATATCATGTTATGAACTGAACTGAACTTATTTATTTGTCATTTTTATGCGCAGCACAAAAACAAAATGACATGTCGCATACCCCAAGCAAAAAGAAACAAAACATTTAAAAATAATTTGTGCAACACATGAGAAAGAACATAAAGTGCAATAGTAAGATGAACAGGGTCGACATTTCACAGTCAAAAACTCCACATCCTGAGAGCAGAACTGGGAGATCCTCTGCACATCACAGCACCATGAATTGTTTGTGTATACACCACGGAGCTTAGCAGATGATGCAGCCTCCCTGTCTGCTCTATGTAGTGTTAGCCCCGTTAGCTCAACATCGTCGTCTGATATGTTAACGTTACCATTCATCCATGTCTCAGTGAACACAAGGACGCAGCAGTCCCTCACTCCTCGGTGAGTGGATCTCCACAGTCGGGTGTAATCCATTTTCGTGACCAGCGAGCGGATGTTCACCAGAAGGACGCTGGGACCAGCCGGTTTGATGGGCTTAGCTCTTAGCCCAGAGCTAACTCTCTTAGCCTAGAGCTAACCCTGCGCTTCCCCGGTGGCGGGGTGGGGTGGGGTGTTACACAAGCGGTTATCCGCTGCGAGGGTCATAAGGACAGAGGGATGTCGTATGCTGTAAAGCCCTGTGAGGCAAATTATGATTTGTGATATTGGGCTTTATAAATAAAATTGATTGAATTGATGATTGATTACGTCAGACATGACAGGAAAAAACTCTGACCAATCATTGCATTCAGAGTTTTCTTAGAACCATATGATAATGGTATAATTATGAGCTTTCATCTCTGGTGGAATTCACTTACATTTCAGTGTGCCATCAGCTTATTAATAGCATTTTAACCTTAACAAAGAAAAGTGTCAAATTTCCAGAAAGGTAAGTGTTGCTTTAATTTCACCATCTTCTGTTTGGATTGCGAGGTGTTGTGGTGGTTCACTTTTACACTGTGATCTATAGGCTTTAGCTGCTATCTTTATCCTTATCCTAACATGTCCCTCCAACAAAAAAAAAAAAAAAACTTTCCAAAAATAAGATATGAAAACCTGACAAAGTAGCAACAACAAAGGTGCAGGATTTAGCAAAGGATCAATTAAATGCTGTCTCTATTTTAAAGGGGCAATAAGCGAAATCGTTTCAGCGCTAGGTTCGCTGTTGTGCACTGCCTGTAGAGCAAAACAAAGTGTGTCATGAGCCACTCCTCCCTCTACCTCTGCTCTCCAACTGTCTGTCTGCGCCTGAGGAGGAAGCACCGGTTAGCCCCCGCTTTCACTGTAGGCAGATTCACTCACCACAGGGGCGAGGAAATAAAACCTAAACAGCCAACTTAGTTTGGCTTAGTTTAGCAGTTAGCGATGTCTTTGACTCACTCTTGGTCTCTGCTGTGTTTAGCTATTTCCCCGCTTTCCTGTTAGCGTTAGCACTAGTCGGCTGCCACGCTAACGCTCCAACTGAGCCGGGAGCCGGGCTCACGCTTCTCCGCCAGGCTCAGTGAGTCGGAGCCGAGAAGCGTGGGGACGTTAGCGCTAGCCGGCTGCTATGCTAACGTTCTGGGAGCCTGCTTCTCGGCTCCGGCGAGCTCTGGCGTGGGGACGTTAGCCTGCACTAGTCGGCTGCTATGCTAACGTTCCGGGAGGGGAACTGCCCATTGGTCCGACAGCCCATTGGTTCGACATCCCATTGTTCCGACCATATTAAACTCATTGTTCCGAAGTCCGTTCTGAAATCATCATGATGCCCTGTGGTTAAGGTCTGGTTAGGTTTAGGCACAAAAACCACTTGGTTAGAGGACAGTGATGCATGAGGACAGTGAAAAGACACAAATAAGTTTGAACAAGTTTAAGGACTGTTTATACAACTCCAGCAGTGTATGAATCACAGCTTTGGCTGCTCTATCATTTAAATTTATTTTGAGAGACTCCCACTGCGAGTGCCAACCCATTTGCTGCTGACCTGGTGGCAAACATTCTGAAATACTGCATAGAAATAGCTCCTCTGCTTGCCAATTTAAATGTCGCTGTTCCTGATGGTGGTGATATAGAAACAGGGCATTTGAATTTTATTTAAAGAAGCGCTGGCAAACAAACACTGAATATGGTCCTTCTAGTCCTTGCTTTAAAGGTACATGAATGTTTGGGAGGTGGATGTACAGTAGATGATTGGACCTCATAACCGTCCAACTGTGGCTGATTTAATATTGTCTGCACTGCTGCTTACAAGGTACTGATCATGCAGTACAACAGCATCCAATATTTAAATCTAACTAATCATGTTTTTACAGAGACAGAAAAAAGAACTCTTGATGTTTTGTGCATCATTTCAAAAGCATTCCCCTGTAATTCAGCCAGACATACTTGGTATCTGCTGAAACTTTGCGATCTCGACCTGAATCTAAAATCAGGTTCTGTGCAGTATCAAAGAACGGTGGGCATGCAGCATGCATTTGTAATGTTGCTCTTACTAGACAGGGAAGAGGAGTTGAAAGTTAGGGTAAGAAGAGGTAGGGCAAATAAGTCCACTCAGCATACATTTAGTTTTTAGATACATTCAGACCTGTTTGTGTGTCATCTTTTAATGTTACAATACCCCATTGAGCTGCAAACACCATAGACATATACACACAGATGCCAAATTGACTGTGTCAGGCCATTGTAGCAATTCGTCAACGTTGTCACCATATTGGAGAGTGCAAGATTTGCCTGTAAACAAATGCAAGTAAATGGGGAACAGTGTTTTTCTGGATAAATAGCACTTTAACACTTATATTTCTCAATGAGTTGTTTTATATCCATGGATTTAAAAAGTTTTGTGTCTAGTCAATTATAATTTCGATATTTAGGCAATAATTGCTGCTGGATGCTCAGTAGAGGAGAGTGTGTTGAATACTTACATGGTGTAAAATAATTGTGAAATATCGCGGTTTTGTCAGTGATTTTGGCAAAAGTCAGTGGCAGTCGGATGCCGTTAGTTTGAAATGCTACCAGTAACAACGTAATATAAGGAGCTGGAAAGTTCCTATAGGGCAGGCGGGAGTGGAGGTGGATGGGTCCAACAAACCCCAGACTCTTACCCAGGAGCCCCTTCTTCACTTCCTGTGTAAACATTTTCCTAAAACTAACCATGTGCTTTTGTTGCACAAGGAAAGAAACGTAAATACAAGGTGTTTTACCAATGTTGTAAGTGTAAGAACGTCAACAAGAGATGCAGGAGGTTACCTAGCACATAATATGTAGAGGTGGAAGGCCACTGACAAAACAGCAATATTTGACCAGTTGGGATGAGAACGTGTTGAACTAATGGTATCTGCTTATCAACACCTTGGTCATGACAGAATATCCTAACTTTCACCATTGCTCATTTTAGAGAGGCCATCGTAATCAAACATAACGCATAAATTCGCTGAATGACCGGCCGCTGGATCATTGTCAGCATCATATGTCCCCAGAAGATCTCAATGCTGAAGGGCAATCGCAGTGCGAATCATGTATCATGAATGGATCGAGATTACAATTAACTGGAGACAAAAGAATATTTTACTACATATAGACCATAAACTGTTGAAACAACTCACTACAATCGGTTGAGAAATAGAAATGTTATAATGCTTTTTATCCAGAAAAACTGCAGCTCCCTTGTTTACTTGCATTTATTAACACGCAGATCTTGCCTCTCCAATGTGACGTCAACACTGACGTATGATCCAACACCCAGTGAGACATCTGTGTTTCAATATCTATGGCCAATACCTCCTAACTCTACCTGTGGATGTTTACTTCTCATGAAGGCCCAGTATAATACCACATTCTGCCCTGACTGTCTATATATAGTATTGACTGCAAATACATTTCAAGGCATGTCTGCACGGTGACATTTCTTCTAACAGCAGATGGAGTCTGCGTTTATATTGAAGTTGTTTATGTGTCTGTTATTTTTTTTTTTTTACAACACTCTGTATTTCTCTCCCAACCTTTCTCTTCAAAGTGGCATAAAAGGCACCCGTCACACCTGACGATCAAAGCGCAACAACCAAAGCGCAGGCTCTCTGTTGTGCCGCTGTCATTTTCGCTCTTTTAAACAACAAAACAACAGAGACCTTCAAAACTCAATGGCCACTCTTGATGAACACGGCTTTACACGGTTCGACTCGGGAGATCTCGGCCTTGTCTCAGGTTTTTGATGCAGGCGTTTTGTAAAGTTTGAGCTGACATAATTGATCCTGTGACAAAGATCACAGTCATTTAAAAGAACCTGCCATCGTTTTGTAGGAGAGAATACATAAAACATATAGTACTACACTTACTTCACTGATGTCCTGGCAGTCAGAAAGTTGCTGAACAATGTTTTGATTAATTGTTAATCGTTAACATGAGGCACAGTTGTTTATATGTGTAAAAAAAACTGTATCCTAAAATGTTAAAAACACACATATTTATGCCTTGGACACAGTAGAGAAATGAAAGGAAATGAAGGAAAGAGATGCAATAAAGGTCCCTGGTTGAAGTCGAACAAGGCCTCTCGCCTTTGGGTGGATGACAAGACAACAGGCCCCTGGGCACAGATGCAAAAGGCCCCCCCACCTCTCCTACATCGGAGCAAGACACATTGACTTTGTGGTGGTTCTGCCTCTTCTTTTAGTTAGTTTTGCATCTCTTTGTGGTCTGTATGCATCTTTTTGTGGGTTTGTGTCTCTTTGAGGTATATTTGTGTGTCTTTGTTGTTGTTTTGTGTCTCTTTGAAGTCAATTTATGTCCCTTAAGTCATTTTGTATCTCTTTAAGGTATATTTGTGTCTCTTTGAAGTCATTTTATGTCACTTGGATTTATATATGTGCCTATTTGGTCATTTTTTGTCGCTTTATAGTTCCTTTGCATCTCTTTGTGGTTGTCTGTATCTCTTTGAGGTATATTTGTGTCTCTTTGTTGTTTTTTTGTGTCTCTTTGTAGTTCCTTTGCGTCTCTTTGTTGTTCCCTTGCTTCTCTTTGTAGTCGCTTTGTGTCTCTTTGTTGGTCCTTTGCATTTCTTTGAAGTCATTTCGTATCTTTTAAAGGTATATTTGTGTCTCTTTGTAGTTGTTATGTGTCTCTTTGAGGTCAGTACATGTTAATTTGAGTGACATTTTGCAGGTTACCATGGCAGCTCCTCTTAATATTGGCCACTGGGGCTGTGCGACATCTTGTACTTCATCCATGCTCTTGCCACCAAGTCACACCGGCAGCCCGTATAACAATTCCTGTTGCGCAAATGAAAGCTAATAATGAACTAAAAGAAAATATCAACAATGATTGTGTTAACAAGGCACTGGGCCTCTGGGTGCCACAAAACATCCACTCATGATACACCATTATTTAGCAGGAAATGTCATTATTAATTGGCAGTAATAATGATCTAGGTTGAGACCACAATCTATTGAAAAAATGATTCTTTGTTTCATGAAGACGTTTTCTCAGTCAGTTGAGCATAGACATCTGTCTTGAAGCTGTCATCTTGTGGCCGTTAGAGGAAGTGCAGCTTTCCATATTGGTGCCAGTTGGTTAGGAACTAAAGACTGGGAGAGCTGTGGTTTTACATTGTTTCCATGGACTGTTCATGCTCTGAGAATGAGAGTCCTTGGTAGAAAAGCCCGTTCTGATGTGCTTTGTAGTTTACCATACATTTTTAGAAAGGATCTCCATAGAGATAGCCCATTTTGTTAAAGAGTAAGATCCTTTTTGTTAGACTAGAAACAGCCTGAAATCGCTGTCGCCAAACCCACCAGACTCCATTTAAATAAACAGTAATTTTATCATTGTAAAACACACTTCATTTTAAGTTGACAAAAAGAAAATAAAACTCCCAAACGGTCATGGTTCATCTGTCCACAACAATCACCAACTCTGGTTTGGTTGAAATAAACCCTTAATTTACCCTGTTAGATGTGAAAATATGCTGCCTCTATACACGCTAAAATTACTGTTTATTTAAATGGAGTTTGGCAAGTTTGTTGATGGCGATTCTAAGAGTTGTTCCTGGTTAAACAAAACTGATCTTCCTCTTCAACAAAAAGGTCTATCTCTGCAGGGATCCTTTTTATAATGTTGTCAGACACTTATTCAAGCAATCTGAGACTGTCAGTGGCAAAAACAAGCACTTTAAGTGGACGTAAATTGACGATACAAACATTCGAAAAGTGGTTACATTGCAGTCTTGCTAAACACTGGACCAATTTCAAGACTTGTTTACTCACAAAAACACAAGAAAATAGGGTCCAGGTTGAAAAATAGCAAACCTACTCTTTAATTATCAGGTAAGCAGTTAGGTAAGGATACAAAAATTCAGGCCATGAGGCCAGGATAGGATGTACTCCACTGTGACTCATTACTTCGTTGTGGATATCATGGCGTCAGTGAGGCTGTCAGCAGCAACTGTCGGTGTCAGGGAGGATGTGGATTCTGTGAGCATGAATCGTCCGTACAGCGAGCAGCCTGACTGTCAGAGATGCATCAGAGAGGGATTGTGTAGCTCTGACGGGGACACAGAGGATAGAGACATGCTTGAAAGGTTGAGGTATTGAATTTTACTTCCTGACAGCTGAGTGACCTTTCGGCTCTCAAGGGGGACGAGACAGAGATGGATTTCGCAGTCGTCCGCCTCGCTCGCGGCCGCTCCTCCCACAGGGTTAAGAATTAATGCTCCTCTCTACCTCTCTGCTGAGCAAGGAGACTCGAGCTGAACTGCATCACCAAGCACTCGTATGCAACACAAGGAAGGGAAAAAAAACACCTTACAAGCAGAAGTGGTTATTCTCATGCGAACTTGTATGAGAATTGTATGAATTAGCTCGACATAAGAGCGAGTTGTCTTGCTCATTTGCATTGCAACAGCTGTGCTTGGCACGGTTCTGAACCTGGCAGCGCCGGGACAGTTCAAGAAAGAGGGCAGAGCACCCACACAGTTAATTGCACCCTGTTCTCACCGATGCCCCGTTTCCCTCTTCACACCTCAGAAGAACTGCTATTCATAAATACATGCAGCATGACTGGGCCAGGTCCCATGCTAATGCACTGAATACCAATGAGAATCTCGTCTTGACTCTCAGACTGCCAGGCACTTCTCTTCCTCTTCTTTGGTGCCTCTGGGCAGAATTTACAATCTCACATCCCCTTTCTGTGGCTGTGAGGTGAAAGTTACAAATCACAGTTTCATCTGACGGCTTCGCTAACTCTCCACAGGATCACCTGGTGTCTTTAGGAGATACGAGATAAGAATACAACTCAAAGAGCTGGCTTGTTTTATCTTGGCTGTAATGCATCTCTTCCTTTGCGGACAGAATGAGCTCCGAGCGGTATTTTTTCCCCCCTAAAAGTTCACTGACTCTTGGCTTTATTCGTCTTGCTTTGTTCCTTTGGTGTGTACAGGGAAGGTTTAGAGCTGCTTAGGAGGTGGAGTCACGTACTGCTAGTCTTTCTGGCAAAGTGACCAAGAGCTGAGAATGATAGAGTTGGAATGACAGCCAGTGATTTTGTTCTCCATCTATCTTTCAAGGCATCACACGCTGCAGCCAATGGCGTGGTGGCTGTCTACGCTCCATTACTTCAACTGGCCAATGAGCCATCTGCATGAAGGGCCTCATTGATTCCTCTTTACTCATGCTTTGTGAAAACATACAGAGTCGGGCGGAGTTAAATACTGATACATCAGGAGGCGGCTCACTGGACAAAGACAGAAACCAGTCAGTGGAACGTGAGGATGCAGAAAACCATCCGTTCTTAATGTCTTTGTACTTTTTCATTTTAGATTTAATTGGCAGGGCATTGAGGTCAGCAGGAAAGATTGAGTGTCTTGCTCAGGGACACGTCAGCAGGATGCTTGCTTGCCAAAATAAAGGGACAGTCTCTGCTCTCACTGAGCCACCACACTGCTGCACTATTTACTATTCACCAAATTCAGAGCATTCACTATAAATTCTTCATGAGCATGTCAAAATATTGTTCTGAAAAAGCACTTCTATATTTTATACCTTGAAGATGCTGTCGGCTGGAATATCCATAATGTATAAAACAGATTTTCACACACAAGGAAAAAGAAATGCATTAAATCCTCTGGATACCTGCTCTCTTCCACTAATGTCACATTAATATCATATTGGAAATATGCTTGGAAACAACGTTTGAACTTGATTTTGTTATAGATGTGCAGCCCAGTCACCAGAAGAAAATGCAAACCACAAATGTTGCTTTTGTGTGTTTCATACATATCAACGTTTCTACAGTGACGTAATTAATGAGCCTACATTGTCATTAGGCGGATTACCCCTGCATGTATACAGTCAGACCCAAACTGGACTTGGCAAGGAAATCAAAAGCCGATAACAACATGGCAAAATCTACATTCAGAGCTGTGCATTTTTTATAAAGGCAGAATGTACAGAGCTGTAAAGTTGTCCACCATGGTAGCAATTTGCCACTAGCTAACTTGTTTGTCCATTGTTTGGTCTGTGACGTAATGTGTCTACCAGAAAAAGGTCCAATACTAACAAGCTGAAAGGGGACATATTGCCACCTATCGTAGCGAAATCGGACATATTTCGGTCAATAAATCAATTCCCCTCCCGTGCTTGTAGACTGGGACAAGGACATTAGTGCAATTAAATGGCCTAGACAAGCTATAACCGTAGCTTGACTTAACTGTGCATGTAAACGTACTGACTGTGTTTACTGCACTGATAGTCCCACGTATCGCAGTCGTTTTTTACTTAAACATTGCTGCGTTTTCAGCCAGGACAGTCCCACAAATAGTGGTTGTTTTTGACTGGGACATCACTGTGTTTGCTGCTGGGATAGAAGCAAAAAAGCGGTTGTTTTTTACACAGACATTGCTTTATTTCCGCTTAGGTTGTGTCCCCAAAAGCAGGTATTCTTAATCAATACATGATCTTTTCCGTAAAGAAGTGGTTTTTGTGCATAAACCTAACCACATGTTATCCACAGCATTGTTGAAATGCTACATATAACGTTGTTCAAATGTAACGTATCCATGGTTTGCAGAGATGTACAATGCCAATATTTTTTTCTGGTGATTGGGTTGAGATGCAGTCTGGAGACCTTAGTGGAGTCCTCTGCTTGTAAACACTGACTTCCTTACAGTATCAGTTGCAAAGTGTTTCGCTGCAGCAGAAGATTTACATGTTTATCATCATGGCAGCCCAACACAGAAAAAATATAGGGTTAAATTATGCCGCTACAAAGAAAATATATGGGTTGGATGGTAATTTAGGCGCAGTTGATCAGAGTGTACTTCAGTGTTGCCTGTAGTATGTGTTTTTACCCCTCTTCTCCCCATCACTCATTTCATCTACACCCTTAATCTCTGCTGTGTGTCAATGTCAATCCTAGCGTGATATAATGAGAGTGTAAGGACACGGCGATGGGATACGACAGCTGGAGGCATGACTATTGCTGGCATCAAGTAAAATGCCACCTCAAACAGCCATCATGCCCTCGAAATAACCTGCCAGCCCCCTCTGCGACCCGTTCCTCCCCACAGCTCTGACGGCCACTTTGCTCGCACCATGAAACATGTCCGATGAAAGGTTAAAAAGAGAGGGCAGGAAGATTGACGGACTGTCTTTGTGAGGGAGGGAAGCGGAAATTTTTCGATTTTATGGTTTTGTGTGGGTGTCTCATTGGTCTGGAGGGAGCTCACTGAGAGCCCCACAGGAGTGTCAGTGTCATGACCTGGTCTATCTTCTGCCCTTCAGCGCTGGCCTGTGCTCTGTCCATCTGTGGCCCAGTCATATCTCATATTTTTCATAGGCAGTCTTTATGCTTATACAGCACCTTTCTGTATAGCTGAGTCATGTAATGAATAAGTCATATACTGTGTATTATTAAATATGTTTGATCTAGTGCAAGGTACGACATGTACCATCGGTTTTTTAAAATTGAAGGCATTAAGGGTGCAATTTATAAGATTTCATCACCCGTGCATTCATAAATAGCCTTCTTTTGTCTCACTGATGTTGTATTCAATTCTACAAAATAAATGAACTGAGATCAAAACACAGTCTGTTCAAACTGCTTCACCAAAAGGCATAAATCAATAGAAGAAAAGAGCTACATCAAATATGGAAGAAAGTCTACAGAGCAGGGCCACAGCTACAGTCCCAGTGAGGAAACCAAGGTTATGTCGTCAGTATTTTTATTGGAACTGTTGGGAATTTACATATTACATTCAACACGTTAAGCTTGGCAGTTTTACAGGGTAGTGATATTTTTAAGACTCAAAATCTTTAGCTTTGTGTAAGCGGTATTTCACTGCCTGAAAGATTGTCTTTTCATAAAACTAGGCTTAGAAGACGCAAATACTTTTCATATTGGTGCTATATGAGCAGAAATAACAGAGAGAAAGACCTGTGGCATTCTCTTTTGCTCAAGAGGTAGAAAGCCTATAATTACCAGAATGCACTGTGCCACACCAGAACAATAGATGAGGTTTACCTAACTAAATGAGAGTTGATTTCAACTAGTCTGAAAAAGGCTGACAGCTGGCTGTTAACAAACTATCTCATATAACAGTTTAAGGGATGCTTTGCATCATAACTGTGGGTAGTATGTGTATATACACTATGGTACACTTCACTCCATTTATCCCAAGTGTGGATTGAGAGAGAGCAGTATTAGTAGTAGTATTGATCAAATATGAACCAAGATTCTGTTACTTTGTTGCCTGTTTCTCATCTGAAACGTCTTTAGAAACAGTCTTTAATGCACTGTGGTAAACTTCCTTCCATCTTGCCAGCACCAACATCTCCCTGCTCATCTGTCAGCTCAAATCCGCCAGATGACACGTTTCATATCATTTGGCAGATCTGAGCTGGCTCTTGGGCTTCTACTCAAACTGCAGATTGTACTTTAGCATTGAGACACAAAAAGTATAGAAGCGGTTCGAGAGAGAGAGAGACACTACAAGTTTAATAAAATCTATTTCAAGCTAAAGCTCATGGTCCCCCATCTCTACAATATCAGCATAATAGTCGTCTTATTTTGAGGCAACTTTAATGGCTGTTTCATTATTTTCCAAAAATTCAAACCAAGCATATAACAACAAAGGCCTCTGCAAAATTACGAAACTCCCTGCAACATAATGGCAAAATACTCTTAGCTTGTGCTGGTGGTGAAACACAATTTTAAGAGAAAGTGGTTTATGTAAAAATCCCTTGATTTAATTTTTTCTGACTATTGTCTCACATGACGAATGGCGCTGTCTTTGTTTCTTGAACTCTCCTTTCTGACAAGTTTTTTTTCTTCTTCTCCCCGAAGCCCTGAAACATCCGTAATTACATTTCCCCATCTGTCTCCTCACACAATCCCCCATACATCACCATCACAACAATTCCATTAACTCCCACTGCGTTAAATAAAGAGAGAGGGAAAAAAAAGAAAAGCGGGGTGCATTCATAAACAAATAAGAGATGGTGCCATTCAGTTGTTTGGGGGAAATGTTAGATGAGGTTAATCCCTCAAAGCCATTTGTCTGGAGATGTTTTGAAAGAGATGCTATCGTAGAAAGGCTGTGTTTTAACCCCTTCTCCCTCCTCCTCCTCTGTCTTTGTCTCTATGCCCTTGGCACTGCTGAAATTCCCCCACAAGATGGAGAAGTGTAAAGCGGCGGCCACACGGGAAGCAATTACGGCGGGCTTAAAGCAAGGAAGTGTTCAAAGGAAGAGCAAAAAATAAGTTGATTGAACAACAGAACCAATAATGACCAAACTGTTTTGGACACTAATGAGAATCTCTTGACGAATTACCGTCAAGGTTTTTAAACCAGTGCCGAAAGATGCACACTTGCATACTATGCGCCCACACACAGTGACAGTTCCCAGTAGTGTTACACTTGAGAGGATGCCTTCATGTTCACTCATTCTCTGTGTTGATATGTAAGTATTCCCTGTGAAACATACACCTGTTATATCAACTTAAATCCCAAACGAAAGTTTGGCTTCAGCAGAGACGAGCATTCCTGCCTTGTAGATACACTGCACTGTAACATCAGAATAATTATATACTTTTTGCAGGGTTATATATAATTAGAGATGTTAATAATTATCATTAATAAGCTGTTAACTGACTGACTGAATAAGACTTTTGACTGAATGAAGAGTTAAAGAGTGGAAAATATAAATTAAATATAAAATACTGGGCTTTTCCTGCTGTGACATGTCAAAATGCCTGCTGTCAAAAAGGCCCCATTTGTCCCATCCTAGCAGGTGTAACAAAGCTAATAGGCAACTGAGGGAGATGTCACACCCACACAGTCCTGAGATTAAGTTTTACCGGCCAAAATAAGTGGAATCACCTCTGTGGGTGGCTGCTAATTAACCGTTAGACGAGTTACTGTTGACAATGGGCAGGACAGACATTTAATTTAGTGGCCTTTTTATAAAAGTAGCACCATCATAACCTACTGTGATCACTTAATTCTACTTTTATTTATGCAGGAACATTGTTGTGGGTGGGTATGGGCCTTTTAAAGCCTGTTGCCACCCAACACTTTTGGTACTGTACCTTTGGAACCAAAAGTGTTAGTGCTGGTGGGACCCACAGGAATGACGCTCTGCAATGTTTGTTTTTTTCTCCGAGTGAGGCTCCAACTGCTGCAGGAGGTGGCAAAACATCTTTTCATTTATAGTTACAGTTAACTAATATAAGTAAAACTTGCCACGGTATGAACAGTGGTTACATGAGCCTCAAAACCAGCCACAACTCAGCCCTGAGCAGAGTGACCGTCCACTACTGACCAATCAACGGGCTGGAGTGTTCACAGCTCCACCTTTTAGTACCAGATCTGTGTGCTTGGTACCCCAACAGAGGGGGGACCAAAAATGGGGACGGTACGGAACGGTTCCATTGGTACATTCCACAACTTTTCACAGTGGAAACGAAAAAAAAAGGATACGGAACTGAACCCTAGCGTCCCGCTCGGGGGAAACAGGGCTTAGGCGACTTCCATATTTGATAGGGTTAACCTAACCCTAACACTAGCCAACAATGGAACACAAGTGCTATTTATTGAACAACCAGGGTTTGTATTTAACCATTAATTCAAAGTTCACATAACAAAAATCAGCCATCTTTTTGTCGCTACCATTAACACTACATTACATAAATTAGACGCAGCACTGAAGGACTGTCTTGGAGCCACTCATCCATCTCAGTTTAACATCTGCACAGTTACAACAAGCTAACACAGCAGCAGTGGCTAACATCTGACACCAAGCCATTTAATGTTCCCAACAAACTCACAATAACACCAAAATAGCTCGACTCAACTCACTTTCATTAATCCTGTTAATTACCGGTAGGTAATGAGTGCATCATTTCATGCTGCATTTCTATCGGTTGGTTAGAAGACGTAGGTCATAACAGCAGTCACACAGTCAGATGATGATCGCAAATTTCTGACACGGTCAGAATTTTATCCCAGGCTGTCTTTGATTGGAAGACCATGACAATGGCCATCCTTGAACTTCTTTTACTGTGCAATGTAGGACCAATGATTTAGAGCCACGACCAAAAAAATCAAAATGTTTTTTTTCACGTTGGTCATCTTTTGTCTGGGACAGCCCAGAATGGCATACTGGGCTTTATGTAATGCGGTATGAAGAGGCCGTGGTCATTTCATATATTTCTGTCAGACCAGGTTGTCCGAACAAGATGGTATTTCTTTAAATAGATAGTTTTTAAAATGAATGCATGTGTTGGTCTACTCAATCCATGATTTTGCATGATTTAAGCAATATACCCAGGTCAGGGGTAGGCAACCTGCAGCTCTTGAGCCCTCAGAATGCCCACAATGCATTCTGGGTGTTTAATATCAAACATTCCCAACCTTGACCAGTGCAGTTTGTTACAGGTAACATGTGTTTTGCTGCCCTTTGTGTTTAACAGAGACACAGAGAGCAAAACAACCTGACCTTGGCTCTGTATAAAGTGTCTCTTTTTCATCAGTCAATAAATCAATCACGTCTTGTTTTTCTCAGATATAAAGTCAGATGTAAACTGCCTTGAGGTCACAGTTGAGACACAGATAGTTTGAGAGGAGAGAACGTTTAAAAGACCACTGCACCTTAACTGGCTGGTGCTTTATCCTCAGAGCAGAATATTATATATAATTTCAACAATACAGGCTTTCAGATGAGTGAAGAGGTTGGAGAGGAAACATTTTCTGCATTCTGACCTTCAGTAGTGATGTTGCTAAGGGAATAAAGCATTTTCTATTCACTTTCTCGACCCAGATTTTCCCCGTTAGTCAGTGAAATATAACTGACGACCATCCAGTCACACAGGCTGATGAAGTATTTTGGCAAAGGGTCAACTGCTAGCAAGGCTTAATGGGCGGATAGAAATAAATTTGCAGGGGAGGGCAAAGATTTAAAAGTAAAAGAAGACATTTAAGTGTTTTATGTATGTATGTGTGTTTTCTTGCTTTACAACCTGCTATTTTTACAACCGGTTTAAATCTTATGATCACAACCGCCCCTGAATCCTAAAGAACACAAATTTTTACCCCAGGTCATGAGCCATTCCTAAATTATATCACGAAGGCTTAAACATGTAAGATAAACAAAAAATCATACAACGCACCCACTCAGCCACACACACACACAGACACACTCACACTTATAAATTCACACACATGCACAGATGGTGAGCAAGGCCTGGAGATGGATAGTTGGCTTAATATAGTGTGCTTTAGACAAGGAGGGATGGGGTACAAATTGGAGACGGATGTACAGTCTGAGCCAAAATCAATAATAAAGACTTTCATTTCCAAACAAGATGAGGCGCCGGGAGTTGATGTATAGACGTAGAGCTGATGTACAGACTTTGCCACTGCACGTCCAACACAGAGACAGGAAACCAGACCTGCGACCAACGTATGACAAATGACTGACAGAGCCAATGCTACATTAGCTCCATATTGGTAATCAGATCAGAGTCGAGGGAGAGGGGGAGTAAATAAAAGACTAGTTCAGCTTGTTTACTTTTCTGTAACACACCAAAAAACATGTTTTTAACTTTCCTCTGCAGTATTGTGTCTTTCTTTTATGAATGTTGGTACAATAGAAGCTCAACTTGCGATACTTCTGCAGTTACTAATCATGCATTCATGCTGCAGGCAATATGATCAAGTTTATTTTCCTGCAGAGCTGAGCAACACAGATTTTTTTGGATCAGGTGCCAAAAATAACCACGGTTACACTTACCAAGGGCTGCACCAATAAAATTATTCCTCTGTGCATGAAAGGGAGCTTTTGCATACATATTATCAGTGGAGATCAGACTTCCATCTTTGTTTTCTGTCTAATAGCAGGATTTAAAACAGCTACATGAGGCATGTGAGTTAAAGTGTTCTTCAGATCATGTCTGTGGGGACTCCAGACTAAATGCACATGAGTGGAAAAATTGAGCAAGGTTGTTTGAAGTCGAAACAGCAATAAAGGCCCAGACAGACTAAACTGACATCAAAGAGCTAGTTGGCGACGAAGGCTGACTGTTGCGTTGCCTCACGTCGTCTGTGTCTCAGCCAAAAGTTGCATTTGAACACACAACAAAGATGACAGCCAACGGCCAACTAACATATACATTTTGTGCCTGCATGAGGGGATTTAACTGGAAGACCGACAGGACGGATTTAAGATGCTAGTTAGCCAGTTAGCACATCAACAACCCAACGTCAAAAAGACAAATATTTACATCCACTAGTGAACAATAATACAAACAGTTATGAACCGCTTCTGTTAAATAGCTCAGTGATTAAAAACATAATCCAATATAACTAGTTTTGATCTCACTCCCTCTTGACTTTAGCTGTTTGTTTACTTTCCTCACTTCCGTTTCCCTTCTCATGCACCGAGCTGAACTGCCAATTAGAGTGATTTCACTCTCCAATGGGCTTTGCCAGTAATTCAAAATGCTGAATTAGCTGAAAAAACTGCTGACAAAGGGCAACAAAGGCTGACTACTGCCAACATTGTGAGCCACAAACTAGGGTGTCAGATGCCCACCAATGGCCTGACATTGTTGGGCACCTTGGTTTGTCAGTGCCCTAAAAATTTTTTGTCCTAATCAGGAGTGGATATACTTGGAGATGGCAGTTGAGGTGGCACCTCAGTTTTGCGCCATCTAATAAACATAAATGAAATTCAGAAAGTCTGAATTTATTTTATGAACGTTTAAAGATATTGAATGAAAGTCAGACAGTCCGAATATATTAAATTAAAGTTTAAATATATTGAGTGAAAGTCTGATTNACATTTAAATTTTGGATGGCTTGTTGTAAATGTACAAGAGTGACTGTCCGATGTCTGAGTGCAAGTGAAGAAATGATGATCCCCGCTTCTATCTATCCCAATTTTGGATAGACAGATGGATATGCAAGGGCAAGAGCACTGTCGTGTTGTCGCAGCATCCTCTGCTGTGCATTGAACTTGCCTAGCTTTGGTGTTCATTGATTCATTTGAGCTACTGTACCTACCTACAATATCCTGGCAATTATTTAGCAACACAACAGCACACAGTCAGAATCTACCATTAATGTAGATTGCTGAATTTTTGAATTTTAAAAACGTTTATTGACAAAATAATTATCCAGCTGTTTGTGCTCAGATGTCAAATATGGTCAGAAAAATCTACTAACAAGTCTAGAATTTCAGTCTTGAATATTATGGATTTTTGAGATGGAAAATGTGCAGGAATAAGAAACAAACAGCTTTGACAGTGTGGTGCCAGGAGCTGCGAGAGGACACAGGGTTTTGTAAAAGACCAGTTTCACTCAGCTGTTGCTAGCTGTCCCTGCAGCGGCCGGCAGCTATGTTTTCTCCTGGCCCTGGCAGCTTCTATGCAGCCTCTCCCGCACTCAACTACTGCTTTTTCCCTGCTAAATGTGTGTGTAGGGTTGCCAGCTTCCACTAGAGGAAATACAGAATGGCTGCAGATGGAGAGTGGCAGGTTGTTTTGTTGAAGCGTGTTTTGATTAGTAATAGTAACTGGTGTTTGATTGTGTGAGGGATGGATTAAACCTGACCCAGATATTCAGCGCTGCTCACAAATGTCTCCTGATTGCCTGCAGCTACCAACATCTCTCAAAGTGCTCATACTGCAGATAAACATGTCCAAGTTTTAGATCAGTCCTCCAAGTGCAACACACCAAAGCACACAGTTAAAAAGGCACTGAAATCTCTCGCTCCAAGCCCTAAACAAAAAGACTCAAAATTCCTCAATGCAGTGACATTCAAAGCTGTCTTGATAGTTTGCACCTTCACTATTCTAAATTGAAGCTCTTTTGGCCATTTAATCAGCAACACTGGATATCTTGGATCATTGGCAAACACTGTATGTGTGGCCTCACTGAGTAGAAGTGACTGAACTGGTGAATATCATCTTTATATGTACATCTCTATAGCCAATTTGAATGATTAAAAAAACAGTTCTGGCCACAGTGTTTATGTTTCAAAAAAAAAAAGACTTTTTTTTTTTAATTGTAAGAATTGTTTGAAAATTTGGAAATTAATTGATTTGTTGATTTCTAATACCACTTTGTTTTAGTATTCCTATTTAATGCTTCATATATGTGCCACAATAATGCAATGTTTTTGAATTAAAATATGAATTTATATTTTATATAACTATACATTATAAATGTATACCCAAAAAAAAAGAAGAAGAAGAAGATTATTATATTTATGACAATTACTATTATACCCATAACACTAAAATCCACAGTAAAAAGGACCAGCAGTAATGATAGTAACTGTAATGATGATAATGACAATATTGGTAATAATAACAACACAAACAACAATAATATAATATAATATAATATAATACCACAATCAGTAATTTCCATGACAATGTAATAAAATAATCACATTATAATAGCCATAGTTCATTTAGAAGGAAGAAAAGAGATAAGAAAGTAATTAAGTAAATAGTAATAATAAAAAGAGTATGCATATCAGGGAGGGATACAATGTCAAAATCAGCAGCTTGTTTCTTCCATTGATATGGATTTGATTAGTAGATTTTGCCAGAGTGTGATGGAGATTTTGTTCCTTGTTTTTAAGTTCATGAGCAAATATTGATAGGTTATCTGTGATTGTTTGTGGTTAATTTAGCATATCTATATCTATACCCATCCATCCATCCATTTTCAACTGCTTATTCAAACTCGGGTTGCGGGGGCAGCAGGCTGAGCAAAGTGCTCCAGACATCCCTCTCCCTGGCGTTCCCAGGCAAGATGAGATATGTAATCCCTCCAGCATGTTCTGGGTCTGCCCCGGGGCCTCCTGCCAGTGGGACATGCTCAGAACACCTCCAAAGGGAGGTGCCCAGGAGGGATTCTGATCAGATGCCCGAACCACCTCAACTGACCCCTTTCGATTGTAAGGAGCAGGGACTCTAGTCCGAGCTCCCTTCAGATGTCCGTGCTCCTTACCCTATCTCTAAGGCTGAGCCCAGCCACCCCACGGAGGTTACTCATTGCAGCTGCTTGTGTCTGCGATCTCCTTCTTTTGGTACTCATAGCTCATGACCATAGGTGAGGGTTTGGATGTAGATGGATGAGAAAATCGAAAGCTTTACCTTCTGGCTCAGTACAATCTACCACTATGGAGGGGGGCAGCAACAAAACATATTTTAGCAACTTTAAAAACCTCAATATCAATTTAAGTGTGTACTATATTTCAAATATTTTCAATGCTTTACATTACTGCGAAACAGCAATTTCCAACAGGAAAATCACTCTCTTCGAAGCCAGACTCCATTGACAAAAAAAAGTAATTTACATCACAGGAACTGCAGGTCTACCGCTGCCTTGATCAGTAAGTTTGTTTGTGTTATTGTGTGACTTTGGTATTTCAAAGAGTTAGTTCAGATTCACCATCATCTCTAGATAATACACTGATTATGGATAAGTGCCTCATACAACCCCACTTCAAGGGCCACTGTGTAAAATGGGTTGAAAACTGTTGAAAACAGTGACATCAGTGGTCAAATTCTAGATTGCAGGGCTCACTCGCTCACCCCTCCCGTCGGGTAAATGACGGTGGCCTCGTAGGGACAAAAAGCCTTGCGCAGACACGAGTTTTTCAGGAGTAGGTCTATCTAGCGACGAGGTGAATATTTATTTAGAAATCTAAACATTGTTACGATATTGTAATGAATCCCTCATGAGCAGGAGACCAGAGGAGCGTTCGGGAAAAAGGCCAGTTTATTTGAGCAGTCCAGAAACTCCGGTAACACTCCAGGGGGTAAAAGACTCTGTCCCAAATTCTGACTCTTCTAGCGTAACACACACACTTCATACACACATTCTCGTTTACAACACTAAGCGGGTACCCCCTCCCCTCTCTGCTCAATCTCCAGCCCGCACACTGACTGACAGCGTAGCCTGTAAACAGAGCTCAGCTGTTTATTTAGCCTAGCGATATCTCCGGACTATAGTAGCTGCAATGGACGACTTTGAACGCGATTTTGAAGAGTT
>NC_065520.1:1331814-1347414 GCF_006386435.1 Epinephelus moara
TATAAGCATATATATATATAAAAGCATAATTATAAGGCTACGAAAACCAAACGAATTTTATTTTATAGCGATTATACACTTGTATAAACATATTAATGGGTAGAATATTCAGATTCAGATTCAGATTTGACAATAAACCATGCCAAATATTACACACTGGCCCTTTCAAAAATTCCAAACTGTTCATTTAAAGTCTCCATGCTACCCTCTCACCACCCTGTGATCCACCCCTGGTCCTAACAGTTCTTCCCAGTGGAGTTTTTGACCTCTAGTATTGCTATGAAGCTGTTTTTATGAGTAGGTCAAAATTTAATTTTTGGCTCATTCTTCTCTACAGTAAAATTTTGCCGCCATAACGTCCGCCTCTGCCAGTGCTGAAATCCTTTTGTACACACATGGAGGTCAGAAACCTGGCATTAAATCAGCACTCCAGCCCATGCAGCTGCCCAAACTGGAAATAATAGAAATTAGAAATAATGACCATACTCTGCACAATGTTGAACTTTTGTGAAAGCCCTGTTAGGCTGAATCTCACAATACAAACAAGTCCAAACAATGCTTTGCATTCTTCCTGCCATTTTGATAGAGCAGCACCGTCATTATCATTTCCTCTGTGTCTAATTGTGCATGTTTCTCTCTGTGACACAACAGACAAGAAGTTTGTTCCAGCCTTTCAAAGCTTTCCAGTCAGACACAACTTTTATTTGATTATTTCCTTTAATTACTGCAGCAATATTCGTCTCATAAATGTTTTGGACAATGGCTGCATCCATTGTTGGAGTTAATAAAAAGCTTTTAAGGTGTTCCATTGACGTTTTTTTTTTTTTTTTTCACTTCATTTTGAATGGAATAATGCAAGTAGTACGTGCAGTTGCTACCTAACTCAGTGCTACATTAAAAACACATTAAATTATGAATGGCAGTAACAAGTCAGCAGCAATACACATTTCAGCTGTTTGTTTACACCTATTGTTCTTTATGCACTTATTGTTAGTCACTTTGGACAAAATGCCAAATGAATGCGACATAAATGATCACTGAAAGTATATGACCACTCACCTGAGAGAGCTCAGGGTCAATGTATCCCTGCGTACATTCAAGAATTTTTTTTTCTTTTCTTAAAGTATTATAACGTTTCTATGAATTTGTATGTGGTCTTTTTTCTGTAATAATGATTTTGCTTTTCGAAGTCCAGAGAAATGAGAGCTTGTCTGGTATTGCACTGTACTCCCATTTCAGCCTAGGACATCCTTTTTACATTTCATTTCTACTTAATACTTCCATTAAAATACCCACATCTGATACGCAGATTCTGATCCAAGTCTGGACCCCAGTGTGCTTACTGTTTTGTAAAAAGTACCACCAGCAAAAGTGATAGCCAACCGCAGCTTTGTTTGCTGTACATTTCGTCTCACTATATACATACATATATACACACACACACACACACACACACACACACACACACACACACACACACATATATATATATCTATATATATATATATATATAGATATAGATATATGTATGTTTTTGTTTTTTGTTGTTGTTTTTGCCGCTTTGTCCAAAGCTTTCTTGGATGCATGCTACAGTCTGGTGCCTGTTGACCACCTTTTTGTAAAGCCCCGACCTCACCTGTGCACTTCGTCGTGGATTGTCCCAAATACAGCAAAATATGAATAAAATACAGGCAGAGGGCAGGGTCTCTGCAGATTAATACACCACCACACAGTGCAGTGGCTCTTAACCAGAGGTCTGAGGACTAGCAGGGTCCTTGAAGGAGTTCCAGGGGGTCCAAAGAAAATGGGAAACTTAATTTTCACTCTTTACATAACGGTCTAAAGAGTGACTATTCTTATGATAGGTTGCATTCTCTCCTAAGGTTATCTCCTCAGCTGTAGTTGACATCTGTTGAATTCTGGTCTTAATCATATCTGACAACCAAAATCTTTTCAGATGGAGACCCCTGAAGTGAAATCTTATCAAATGGGGGTCTGTGACCTGATATGTGTCAACTTAGGGGTCCTCAACACAAAAAAAGGTTGCTGTTCAAGTTGATTGAAAGGAATTACTTCTGTATGAGTTGTAGATTGATTTTTAGGGAAATCTTGCATAGTATACTATTACGCCCCACCCTTAGGTGGCCCTATGGGGCTAACAAATCTCCAACACTGACCCATAATAATCACCTTTAAAACACTCAAATCCATGGGATTCATTAGCTTGAAAACAAGCAAACAAGACAACAAAAACCACATGGTGAGAGGCAGCAGAACCAGCAGTCCCCACACCAGAGTCTCTCTCCTCTGCTGCTGGCACAGGAGCTCTTAAGCACCTCCTCCATGCCAGGTGTGCTGCACCTCGTTAGGTAATGCAGCACACCTGGGCAGATCTACAAAGGAGGGAGAAGGGACAGCAGCACAGAATGCATACACAGCTGTAACATATACCTTTAAAAAAGGAAAAATGCCAAAAAAAATGCCCCAATATAGAAGCAAGGCAGTGTATAAAAATAGCAAAAAGGCATGTTTACATTTTATATGACTTGTTACATGGAAATAAAAAAACAGTGGTTAGTCAGTTTGAAATGTAAAATTTACTTCTTACAAAGATGCGCAGGAGGCTTCATATAGCACTGGCAAATACAACTTGAGGTTCATGGATTTTTAGTCCTTGTTTAATTTTAAACTAAGAGTGATACTGATAGACTTCACAAATGGACATCTGGCAAAACTAAAAACCATCACAACACATTTTCACTCCGACCTCATCACATATCGATGTTTGGTCATGGACTTTCTACGTTGACATATATTGTGCAAGGTACCCTGGGTGCATTGGTTGTTTTTGGGACGGCGTGTCAAGTTATGCCTGTTACATGCATTATGTGTTTTTCAAAATAAATTTCCGTTTTCACGTGGTTGGGTTTAGGAAAAAAGAACAGGGTTTGGCTTTAAGCAAATACCGGCCTCCCCTACGGAAGTCGGTGGTTGTTGGACCCATTCACCACCCCTCCCGCCTGCCTTCCACTACCTTAACCTTCATTGCTGTCCCACCATGTTTCCTCCTAATGCGTTACACAATAACGGTGACCAGCCTCGCAACATGCCACCATGAAAGGACAGCTTTTTTCCTTGGTGTCTAATGCTGGAAGTCACTGACCAAGCAGTAGCCTGAGACCGGGTTGACCATAAAGATCACACCATTACTTGCAGCTGCTACTGTGAACTCACTGTGCATGATTATTTCATAAGAATACTGTTGCTAAAAGAAATATAAATTATGCAGTTGTAAGAAGGGAAACTTTAGATTAAAGGAACTGTGTGTAAGATTTATGGAGATTTAGTGGCATCTAGTGGTGATGAAGCTGAAACTTCTCCCGGTTAGAATTCCTTAAATATTCATTGTACAGGAGGTTTTTACCAGAAGCCAAATTATCCACAGAGGTCTCTTCCTCTCCAAAACAAACAGACCAGGTGATTTCAACTTGCAAAAACACTCGAATAAAGTTTATTTAAAAAATATATTTATTTTTTTAAAAAGTGTTTTCTCCAATGCTGCTAATCATGGAGGGGGCTGCTAACTACAGTGGCGGACACAAAAAAGTAAATGGCCCTATCTGAAGCCAGCGTTTGCTTTGTCCTTTCTAGGCTACTGTAGAAATGTGGCGGTGCAACATGGCTATCTCCATAGATGAGGACCTGCTTCCTATGTAGATGTAAATGGCTCATTAGGGCAGTGAAAACACAACAATTCTAGAAAACATACTTATTATACTACATTCAGTTCCTGCCAATATATCCCCCTAAATCCTACACACTGGTCCTTTACCCTGCAAAGTAGCTTTCATATAAATATTGCGGGGTAAAAGGTGGTAAAGAATTACAATCCTGCTTGCATGTTAATAATTATTTTCAGTTTTAATCTTGTCCTGTCCATCAAACTGTACCTAGATCAGCTTGTCAGTTTTTTAAACTGATTGCACACTACTGACAAAAACCACAGGATGCTGGTCTTTTGAAAAATGACATTTGGCAAATGGTCTTCCCCACACAGCAATCGGTCATCCTCATCACACCATTAGTTTAATAGCTACGACTGTGCATTCACAGAGAGACAAAGACTCCTGAGAAACAGTGGTTGTTGTGAGAGATGCTGTTGTTCAAACACACTGTAATGAAGGAGAGTACAAAGACCTATTGCATAACCATGAGATTATAGATCTTTTTACTGATCTGAAATCTCTCCCATGTTTTGCATTGTATGCCTCTGGCCCTGTAGCCGTCTGTATGTTCAAACCATTTCATCTATATAGCACTGCTTCAAAATAAAAGGTCCTTACTGTCACACAAAAGCAGAAATAGCCATAATAGTCAACTGACAGTATATGCATTTGGACATCAAAACACTCTGCAATCTTCTGTATTCATTTATGTCTTTGTGAAACTGCACAATGGTGGAGATTTCAGCACGCAGTCTGTCATTTCGAGGGTGTGGTAGAGTAATTACAGCACCATAGTCAGTTTTGTCCATGGTTAATAGAGATTAATAAGATAATTTCTGCATGTGGGGGGAAATTAATTAATGTACAATGTTCTGACCTCGATGTCTGCAACCTCTAACATCCCTAACCACACCAGGCCCTTGAATTATATTTTTAGAGGCTCTTTTCATCCTGTGTATTTAATGATAGGAAATTAGATTCCAGTCTGTGCATGCAACCACATTTAAACAATGTCAGCTGCTCCACATGCCGCTTTTAACATTTGTATATTGCTTCTTCCCTCTGTTACTTATTAATTGATTTGTGTAATTGGCTCTTTATTCTAATTATTATCTAGATTATGATTTATTGCTGTACTCTTTGTTCTTGCTTGTGTTGGCTTTAACCCTCTGAGACACACCATAGGCCTGTTTTTGTCTTTTGTAGGGGAGACCGGGGATCTTTAAAGGGAGATAGCAGGTCAACAGTATATGCCTCATAGAAATGGTATATATCATCGAAAAGCTGAGTACGTGAAGGTTAATTTGAGATGCAGCTTACCACTGGGGGTCTAGTTTTTCTAAATAAAAATCCAGAGGCTATTACACATTGTGTTTTGGTTTAGTGCCTTTAATTATTAAATTAAAGAAAATATTAAAATATTAGTTATTGAACCTTAGAACTGATTGTTTTTGGTGGAACCTATAGCAGCAACAGCACTAAAGTAGTCACAAAAACGCAGGATTTATCTAAATGGGCTGATTTTTTACAGCCCATACTCCTAGAATCAGCTTCCAATCATTGTTGTCACATCGTGAGTGACAGGTGTCATAACAAGCCCCCTTGATTTACTGTCCAGTTGGGCTAAATTAATTCAGCCCAGGCCACTGACTTCTGGCCAATGACAGTGCGTGGAAGTACAGTGGGCCTGCCAGCTGTTGCTGTAGTGGCAGAGTGAGCGTTGAGTCTTGCGAATTGCGTTAGCATCATGCTGAACGAGGTGGATTATTTTAAATGCTGTCTATCGAGCGGGACCTCATCCAAAAATCATCGGACTTAAATGACTTGATGATTAACCTGTTTGCATCCCAGAAAGGCCGTCCATGTGAGCTTCTCTTCAAATAAGGTAGGCCCAGAAAGGCCGTCCATGTGAGCTTCTCTTCAAATAAGGTAGGCCCAAGTAGGGCTGGGCGGTATTCAAGGTGACGGTAACTTACCGCAGTAAACATGAGCTGCGGTACTGTTTTGCAGTAACGTTACTCCTGCTACAGCGGCAGAGCGGGGCCCGGCGGCCGGCCGGCCTGCCTGGCTCACGCACCTCCCTCGCTACGTGATGGAGGTGGCCTGGCCAACCGCACCAAACCCAGGCCCACGGGAGAAGGGCGTGCGGGGGGAGGCAGGCAGCCTATATAACGTCTTATACACAATAAAAGATGGATTAGCAACCGTTTTACTTCTGACGATAAATAGTTTCCATCCTAGACTTGTATGGCTTTTTAAATTGTTTTATTTATGGTGTAAATAAAAGAGAGAAGATGATACCGCGATTACATACCATCACCACATCCCCCCAAAATAATACCGTGATATTGATTTTAGGCCATACCGCCCAGCCCTAGGCCCAAGCCCTAACCTCTTATTAAAGGAGCATTTCTCCTTTCCTTTCTTTACCTTTCCTGTCTGTGTGTACAGCAGAAAATAGTCTGTGTGTGTGTGTGTGTGTGTGTGTGTGTGTGTGTGTGTGTGTGTGCGCGCGTGCAAGCCAGCCAGCCAGCCAGCAAGACAGAGACAGAGAGAGAGAGAGAGAGAGAAAGAGAGAGAGAGAGAGAGAGAAAGAGAGAGAGAGAGAGAGAGAGAGAGAGAGCTTTTGGCATCAGAACAGTTTTGTAGTTAGCTTAATTCTCTAGTTTTGTTGTAGTGCATTGTTGCTGTAACCTTAGCCCTCCCACCCTATTTCACCACGAGCCGCTACTGCTGTATAGGGGTTTAAAACATTTTGATGGAAGTCTATGATTGTATTTCCCATGCTTATTTATGTCTCATAACTTTTTGGGCTGATACCATCTATTATACAGATTTGGGACTAAATTTAAGAACTTTTTATCACTCGAGAATTGATAAATTGCTCAAAAATCCCTCCAGAACACCACATTAAGACACTAACACCTTGAGAAACACTATAGAAAAATCTATGCTGTGATTTGGTATCAAGTAAACGTTTGCACACAATGAAATGGCTTCCGTGGGGGCTAAAATAAACACACATGAATACTATTTGGTTCATTAATTTCACACGATTCTCAGCATTCCAGTTACACACAATTGATACAATCGCAAGACTGTTTTGGGAAGCTAGCGAAGGTAGTGGTATCATGGGAAACTAGACAACCTAATGCAGTGTTTCTCAAATGCCATGATGCCAGTCCAGGTGTGCCATGGGATTTTGTGATAACCACATATTGTTATTACAATATTCAACTGGGCCTACACAAAAAGTTACAACTGAATTTTTAACTGACTGTATCAGTACGTTGTGCACACCCATTTTCTAATAAAGACGAAAACTAGCTAAAACATGTACTTTAATTTAATTTTAAAAACCTTCACAGGGAACCTATTTGTCGCTGTTTGCACATGGGAATTGTAAATATGTGACACATCAGAAACCCCGATTGGCAGCGGGTGTGAGGGATGATAACATTTAAAAGGAGAAAGCCGTGAGTGGGACATCGGATTGATGATGATTGATGATTTCTTATTTTTATTATCTTATATCATGATAACAATGATAACAAACGTTATAGAATCTTTTGTGCACAAATATAAATACAGGAGATTTTGGCTTGCCCTTTGGTGTGCCATGGGCACAAAACGTTTTAAAAAACAGCTGACCTAATGCATCCATTGGTACCAACAATTTCATGCTAGCCTGCTAAGGAGGAGACTAAATGATGCTTTAAGCTAAATTTTGGTGAAGGAAAAACTGCCATGGCCATATTTAAAGGGGTCCCTTGACCACTTATCTTAAGATATCTGGATGAAAATGGGCTAAGTGGGTACCCACCAGTCTTCTGTTTACAAGCATGCCCACTGTATGCTAGTCCCATGCATACTGGGGTCCCTATACAGTCTTGCAATTGCATCAATTGGGTGTGACTGGAAAGTTGAGACTTGTATGGATTTATTGAGCCCAAACTACCATTCACTATTTTATGTGCAGTTATATGCTTAACTTTTTTTGTCTTTTTAAGTCCTGCAATTGTTGTTACCCTTCCCAATTATGGAATAAAAGTGAATTAGATCAGCTTATGTTGCAACCTATTATGCATGAGTAAACAAGCCAATCAAAAGAATAAATGTTGGCCTTGTACATTTCTGCAAACCACATATCATATGTAACATTCATACGTTATCAAGTTGCAGATACAGTAAAACTTTACATTTCTTTATGTTTTACACTGTTGGCAACATGTGGTTATGTTTAGGAACAAAAACCCCTTGTTTATGGTTCAGAAAAAGATCACGTTTTGGCTTAAAATACCCAGTTCAGTCAGGACCACTGTAGTCAAAGAAAACTTTATTTCCTTTTGCAGTATTATATTTGGCTGAATGGCTCTGTTCTAGGGCCTCTCTGCCTTTCCATGGGCTTATGCAAAAAGCCAGAGGCAGACAGAGCACACCTCTCTGCCCTCCCTTGCACCTACATGGAAAGCCTAAGGCAGGGAGAGCAGAAGCAAAGACCCCGGGAACAGAGCAGAGCAGCATCAATGACAAACAGAAATTACATTGATAAATCAGACACAACATGAAAAGGAGGAACTGGGGTGGAGGCGGGCTGCAACGCATCTTGCAGAGGAAGCAGCAACAGTAGGCAGGCCAGAGCAGTTTAAATAGGGTGCCCTGAATAAGATTCACCAACTGGTTGCATAGAAAGGAATCATGTGATCTATCAGCTGACTCCCTTCCATCAATCAGCTGATCCATCAGTTGATTGGGCTGTTTGAGATCAGCTGATGTAGCTGGGATGTGAGCTGAGCTTGACATCCTGTCCTGCCTGAACTGTCTGCACTGCTCTACAGCTTGGCAGTCATCTGGCCTTGGTGTCACACCATCTACCATCTCCCCCACCTCTCGATGACAAAGTCAGCTCATATGGATGTGATCAGAACTATGTCACCTTTGAAACATGGATTTAACATGTATAAAACATACAAAAGTAATGAATTTGTGGTTTGCAGAAACATAAAATGCCAAAAAAAAAATTCTGGCAACTGGTTGTTCATATCAAATTAAATTTGACACAACACAGAGAGCCACATGAACATTTAATTCTAATATGCCCCTGAATCCCCACAGAGGAAAATATGTTTTCTTATTTTGCAGCTGCACAGTACTTTGTGACAATTTTCACCTTTAACAACCACAGGATTCTTTACCGGTATCCTGCAGCGAAGCAAAACAACACCTAAAGGCTGTGTCTTCTGTAATTACAGGTACTGTTTGGCGGCGGTTAGCCAAGTGCTGTCAGCAGCACATAAGTACCTATAATCATAGAAGAAGAAGAACATCTTGAAGGCTGTGGACACATTTATGTAGCAAATGACGCAGTGTGTTTGCTGAATTGATTTCTCTGAAATGCAACTTTATACACATATAGATGGATTTTTTTTTTATTGCTATCATGTTACAAACAATGCTATTAAAGGGACAGTTCAACCCAAAATCAAACATAGACATTTTCCTCTTACCTGTCGTGCTATTTATCAATCTAGATTGTTATAGTGTGTTACCCAGTGTTAAAGGCATATACATTACTCCCTGCCAACTTAAATTCGTTACACTACTACTAATATTGCTTTTCTGTGACACCATAAAATTAGTAATTGCTTCCTTTCTCCTCAAAACAGACTTTGCATGTGCCCTTCTGTGTGAGTGTTTGGTTAATCCTTGGTATATGTAGGTAAATAGCTTGCAAATGATTTTTTTTTACCTAGCAGTCTTCTGTTGCCTGTGACTGCAGTATTTACTCAAGGATCCATCTAAAAGACAGGAAGTCAATTGTGGAGATCCACCACAATTTATCCACCACATATCCAGCCACAAGCATCATTAGTCCTTTGTCGCTTGTAGCTAGGGCTGCCCCCTAATAGTCGACCAAATGTAGTTGACCAGGAAGGTCATTAGTCGGCAAGGTTACATTGGTCGCTTAGTTGCAGAAAAAAAAAACAAAAAAAAAACATGCAACTTGAAAGGACAGACACAGGAAGAGACCACACTCAGCAGTCAGACAGGAGTCAGGTTAATTTACAGGGCTGGTACCTGTCATGTCAGGCATGAAATCCAAAGTGTGGGATCATTTTGAGAAGGTGAAGGATGAACCCAAGGTGATATGTAAACTCATCTTCATTCGTCGACTACAAACATGATGTATCATCTGAAACATGGAAGTAGCTACATGCCCATTAGCCACTTAGCACAGTCATTACTGCTTTGCTGACAGCGTCATTAACAGGCGGCTTGCTCAGTGTGTGACGTGCACTTGTAGATAAAATATAGGCCTATATTAATGAAGGTTCATCAGTACAGTTTTGTATTTCTCTGTAATGTAGCACAGTGTTAACAATGTTACTGACACTATTCTTTCTCAGACCTTGAACTCAAACCATTGTGTTGCCCCGTCCAAAATATAGAATTTAATAATTAAAGTAATATTGTAAACATGTGAACGACTAGTCAACTAATGGCCCTAAATGATGACTATTGGTGGACTAGGAAAATTCGTAGTCTGGGGCAGCCGTACTTGTAGCCAAGGGTCAACCTCCAGGGCTTAAAAATGAAGTCAACACGGAAGTGCCAAAAACAGCAGTTCCTCTAATGGCCACTTGAGGCTGGCTCCAGATGCAAGCCAATCCCCATTAACCCCTAATGTTGAAATATCCAACTTTACAGCAGAAATAGACATGTTTACAGCCTGGTACAAAAAAATGGTTTAGGTCTCTATAGCTTATTTCAACACTCATGACAACTGTGATAGCTATGTCTATTATTTTTACAGTCTATCCTTGTAGTCTGTAGCTGTCCATGATTAAAATCCAGTCTTTTTTTTTTTAGCTTGTATAGAGCTATAGCCAACCTCTGTGGCTGCAGAGAACTTACCTTTGGTGGGGGGTATTTCCACAAGCTTCACGTTGTTGTGCTGTGGGTCACTGTTGCCATTTCAGGAGGTTTTATGGTCTTGCTTTTATCAATGGAAAGAGGCTTAAGACGTCTGCCTGGAAAAACAATGTTCTTGTCATCTTTACTCTCAACAACAAATGCACGTGTTTGGGTTTAAACAACAAAAAACACGTGGCTAGGTTTAGGAAAAAAGAACAGGGTTTGGCTTTCTAATCTTATGGGACGTGAACACCACTCTCCCAGGTGAAAGTCAGTGTTTGTTGAACCTATTGCCCACCCTAGTTGGACTTTCGCTACCTTGACTTTCGTTGTTGTTCCACCACATGGTCCCGTCGCCACTGTAAGGGCAACCAGCCACGTATCATGCCAGCGTTAAATAATGGCTTTATTCGTCTGTCTGTGTCTGAGGCTTCCAATCACTGCCCAAGTGCCTGATTTCGATGTTTTCAATTTGAGGATGATGAGGAGGGACTGGAGGTGGATACGTCAAGCAAACTGCAGATTTTCACAGGAGAGCCTATTTTCTATGCGAAACCAAAAGTCAACTGAGTTATTTTCATAACAACATAGTGTGCTAGTATGTGTAGCATACTACGCTAGTTACGTATGTCATGTGACATTACATTATGTTGGTAACAAATGTAGTTTATTTTGAAAAAGACTGTTTGCATTTAACAAGCAGAAACTGTATATTTCTTGAGAAAATGGAAGTTTATTTTGAAAGGGCACAATGCATGGAACAAGTGTAAATTAATATGCCATCTTTGAACATCCAAAACTGATGCAGGAGGGTTACCGTCACATTTTGACGCGAAGGGCCACTGACCAAGCGTCAGACTTTGACAAGTTGGTAATGAGAATGTGTTGGCACCACAAGTCGAGTGCCATCTAGATGCATTATATAGGAGAGAAGGCAGACATCTCTACAGTTTATATCTCCAACACTCTGCAACTCTGACCAGAACAATCTAGACTGATAACTAGCACCATAGGTAAGAAGGAGGTATTTCTGATTTTGGCACAAACTGTCTCTTTAAACACGTGTAAAAAGCAGGAGGAGAAACAAAGAGGCATTAACTGTTGTTCCAAAATGATTAATAACACAAAGTCACAACAAATCTCAATACTTTTTTATCTGTTTTATTTCTTAATGAGATGACTGGGGACTCAGTAATTTAGAGATATTGAATCATAATCTGTATCCAATTATATTGTTTCCATTTGAGAAATGTACTTATCATATGTTAATTCTGGTTTACGGTGCATTTGTCTTTATGGGGGGAAAAAACTAATTTCTTTGACAAGGATCGTGTGATAAAAATCCAAAATTAGAAATGTAAGGTACCTGGGGGGGAATGACGGCAATGTGATTAAAGTATGGCAATTAAGTAGTTTCCCTTTATTATCTACCGCGCTTAGAGAGTGAAATGTAGGCCCTGTTCAGACCCTGCAGAATGAATGAGGTGTTTCACAGTTTGAAGTGAATTGAATGCGTCTCTTGTTTGCAGATTGTTTGCTTTTGGTAATTTTCTCTGAGCAAAAAGGCGCTGATCAGGACGAAGACGTGAATACATGTGCGTGTGTTTGTGCCACTCCCTTCCCCCTTCCCCTAGCCACTTCATACACTCTTATAGACACCATATCACTTCCATAATGCTCCCTATCACGTTAAGCCTCTCATCCACATTCAAAGCCAGCGCCTCCTTGCTCCTTTCCCATTTCAATCTGCACTCACTGTAATAGAGTTCGCTATCACCTACTCCCAATGGGGCAACTTTGCCTCCAAGCCAATCTCTTTAGCTGTATGTTTTTATACTGTCCCTGGGTGTGAGCCATGGGTCAACAATGAAACTGTGAGTACTCCCCCCCCCCCCCCATTCCCCCTGTCCTCACTCTCCGTTGGTGCTCCCAGACCCCGGCACCTCGCAGAGCGTGGGCTGCCCCCGTGTTGGATCGTTGGAGCGCCGCGGTGTCAACAACCTCTTCATGCTTTGTGCAAGGGTGAATAACTCGGGGCATCCCAGCTGAGATGTGTTTTACTTAGAGTCACACTGTGGTACTCCACCCGATGTAATCTGCAATGATGGAGCTGTTGTGCTGTAAACAAAAGACCTCCAGTGCGGGTGCATTTTATATAGAGATTTATTTAGAACTGAGAGTAAGAGAGAGTAAAAACATAACACCATATATACTAACAAAATACTAAATTTACTCTCAGCGGATACAGAGATTTACAAGAGGAATGTAAAGGACCATTACAGTGATAAGGGTCCTTACATTTTAGATTTTGTTCAAACCTTGATGTAATTGCAATTTGAGAACAAAAGAGTAACAAAGGAAAACAGTGATGCAAATTATTCCTCAGCTGTAATAAATCATTTTAGTCTCTATCTTCATTTTAATTTATTTATTTACTTGTTTATTTGACAAGGACAAATGCATAAGACATTGCTTCATATGTAAAATACAAAGTAGAAGAGACAAAAACAATTAGCAATGACTATGCTATTTAAGTATGAGTTCTGTGTGTGTTTGTGTTCATGTGCACATGTCCACACATGTACGCCCATGCATTGTGTTTAAGGCACATGCGTGCACGTGTTTAAATATGTGATCAAAGTTTGTGGCCTGCACAATCAGTGTTCACAGGCTTGCTTCAGTTTCAGCCATTGCTTCACGTGTGTTGAAAACCTTGACTTTTATCAGTTTTTTTTTAATTTCAGACGGTAATGCATTCCACTGTTGTATTCTCCTTACTGAAAAGGATGATTGACCAAATGTTCTGCGTTTTGGTGCTCTAGGGTTTCAACTTGTTACACCCCTGTTCTAATGTTTGTTTAATAGTTGACTGAGTATTTCTGGTGCAAGGTTGTTCACACACTTCAAAACTAGTTTTAAAAACAAAAAATTTAGAAAACTGTCAGAACTTAATATATTGTATTATATTGTATATTTTCAGGTTTTCTGTTAAGTTTAAACATGAGGACAAGAGCGCTGGGCAATGTATCCATAATGTGTTGATATCATAATATGAGGCATGATATCTTATCTTAGATTTTGGATATGGTAATATTGACGTATAGTGTTGTCTTTTCTGGCTTTTAAAGGCTACATTACAGTAAAATGGTGTAAAACAGGAAAATGGTAAATATTAATCAGTGAGAATTACAGTTACATTGTCCTCACACCTAATGACTTTTCAAGCGACTTCACTATTGGCAGACAAACGTCCAGTGTCAAAATAAAATCATGAGGGTTTTGCTAGAGTGTGTGCTCCCATGATCTCGTTCATTTGGTGTAAGGTGGTCATAAAACTCAGTCCAAGATGTCTTAAGTCAGTCTTTTTCTCATCTTGATGGTCTGATAAAATTAAAACACAAAAGTAAAATCAAACATTGATTGAGGAAATTACTGCAAGGTATAAAATCATAAGATCAAATCAGGAGTGAACATTTTCTTTCCTTTTATCCATTCAATCTTGAGGCTACTGTCATTAAATATTGGTTAAATTGTGTGCAGAACTGAAATAGAGCCCCATTTCAGACCTACAATAGTACCATAGACCTTTACATGGGCCCCCCTTGGCCTCGGGCCAGGGTCATCTGTGAACTTTAACACGTAATTTCTAATTAGTAACACATAGCCTGACATGCACCTCCCCAGAATTGTAACTACGCGTCGCGGTGATGCAGACCTCCAGTCTGTCGCTGTATACTGACACCATTTCCCTCAGGGGAAACAGAGCTTGTTTTAGTTCACAGGTAAGAAACAATAAATTGTGAGGACAGTAAGGCCTCCACCAAAATAGCATTTTAAGTCTTGTGTGTGATTTATCCTTCAGGGATTTATACTTAGGGATTTATCCAGGATTCATATGAGAAGAGGGAAAGATAGCCGGCCGCTAGGCTAATCAATACAATGTAAAATGCCATAGGTTTTTGCTAATATCGTTAGCATGTTGTATTTGTTTAAAAAAAACTTGTCAGTACAGGACAGTTGTTTTGTCAGTGAACCTTGTGAGTTGTAATGGAGCCAAACGTGCCACTACCTTTGTTAAATGTTGCTGTTGTCCCTGGTTTTATATGAGAAGAGGAAAAGATCGCTAGTTGCTAGGCTAATTTATACAATGTAACATGCCATAGGTTGGTGCTAATAACGTTAGCATGTTGTATTTGTGGGGAAAATGTGTCCGGATTAACACAAGTGTCTGTCTGTGAATGCTGCGAGTTGTAGTGAAGCCAATGTGTGTACTTGTTTTTCAGATTGCCTCTATCCACCTTATTCCTGAGGGCACTACAACCTGATCTCACAGAAATACGTGAAATGACCACGACCTCTTAACACCGCATTCCGTGGTGGCAGCACGTAATGGGTTGAAATTACGTGCTGCCACCACGAAAACAATGCCAATGTAAAGTCAATTAGGATCCTCTCCCGTGGTGGACACACGGATTCCCTGATTCAATCATGTCACGTCAACCTCGTTTTCCTCAATGATTTCTTTAACATTACTGTATACACACAAAAACGCGGAAGTGTCCTTGATAACTCAACAATATGACAGGTTAATGTCAAGGNAAAACAATGCCAATGTAAAGTCAATTAGGGTCCTCTCCCGTGGTGGACACACGGATTCCCTGATTCAATCATGTCACGTCAACCTCGTTTTCCTCAATGATTTCTTTAACATTACTGTATACACACAAAAACGCGGAAGTGTCCTTGATAACTCAACAATATGACAGGTTAATGTCAAGGCATAAAAATAAAATAAATGTATTTTGCCAGCTTTTGATAGCGTAGGGCTTTAAGAGCATTGTGCTGTGGGCGGATGGGGCGCGTTCCACTACTGTTTTGTAGCTGCTGTCCGCCGTCTGTGGGCTTCATTCCATTTCAGATTGCCATCCGTCTGCCGTAACTGAATCCAAACGCCACTAAT
>NC_065520.1:1353018-1366461 GCF_006386435.1 Epinephelus moara
GTGGTGGTCATTTTCGATTAAAGGCCAACGTCTCAGCGACGTCTTGGCAATGAGCAAACGCTCTCCCTGCTACGTCTTAACGATGTAAACTTGATACATCGGGCCGACGTCGGCCAGATGTATGTGTGCTATCTGGGTCAGCGTCAGTACATGATATCCCTGTCTTTCCCTGTCTGACTTCATTCTCAACCTACATTAGAAAATAAACTGTGAAATATCCATTTAGTCATTAGGGCTGAGAATGTGTTACTGATTTACTGTTCTTCCTTTATTGTTCTTCCTTTATATCATATAAAAAAATTTGACTGCTAAATTCAGTTTCATGTTTCGCTCAGAACAGTTTTTAATCAATCAGAAGTTACAAAAATGTGTAAACTGCATCGTTAAAGCAGACGAGCGGAGGATTAGCTGGGAAACATCACATTTATTCACTTTACATGGAGCTACAGTTAATATTGAATTATGTGTTAATATCTCTTAGTAAGTCATCAGAAATCAGAAATCATCTTTAGAAGGAGCAGATGTTTACCTTAAGCTGCTCTGGCCATGTTAATGTTAATATTTTAATGGAGCAAGGCAAGCTAAGTGCTAGCGTGCTTTGAGATGGCTGTCAGAGATGGCAGAGGTATGATCACATAATCCCGTTTGAGCTATAACAGGTGGTGTGTTCCACGTTTTATTTCCCAATTGCTCTTGGAAAGAAGAATAGAGTAACCTACTGTTAAACTGTTAGCAATGGAAATCGCCGGTTTTGGTTCTACGCCGGAAGTTGCGCCCATAATTCACGCAAGGTATCATGGGGGCTAGGAATAAGGTGGATTAAGCCATGTTTAATGTGTGTTTTGGGTGTGTTTTGAATCAACTAAACTTAACAGCACTTGACAGAAACCTCTGCCGCCGACTAGTGTTTTGGAGGTGTAACTGCAGAGTGACAGAGACACACCACAGAAGTAAAAATGCTCGTACGGCATAGGCGACATGCGTAGGCTACATTTGTAGGGTTTACGCACAACCATAAATCCCCTGTAACCCCCTCTGATGGTGGGCGTGGACATATGAAGGCTTTTATATTGTGTCTCTAGAGTCATGTTTTTGTGAACACATGAATAATTGTTAATATGTTATATTCTTTGCAGGGAGTTTGGTGTAATATTTTCCACCAGGAGCAGGAATGGAAATAATCTCAAAATTATTCTAGTTATAGTCTTGCTAATAGTGACCCTGCAAGATCCCACGTCTTTGCAAACTCTTCGAGTGTGTGACTAAAATCTCATATTGTCTTAAAGGATAACTTCGGTGTTTTTCAACCTGGGCTCTATTTCCCCATGTGTATGTGTGCGTATGATTCATAGGTACAACTCGTTTTAAAATTGGTTCAGTATTGAGGGAGGCGGATGCAGCCGGCAGCCGCGAGGTAGATATGGGGGCAAATGCGTCCCGTATAAGTTTGCGCATTAAAAGTGCTTTTTTCGCCACTGACCGGTTCAGATCGCCAGTGCTATCTCTGTAAATAGCATACTAAGCGTTTCCCTTACCCTTCACTTCCTCTGGGCTGTGTGTGACGTCATCTCGCGAGAGCTTTGCTTGTTGCCGGAAGAAAACAGGGTACGATATATACGAGGGCAAAGTATGCAACAGTAAATGTGCGTCTCGGAGACAATTCTAGGTATCAGTATTACATGCATAAAGACATATTAGTTATACTTACTTGATGGATAGTTGACCATTTGGTCCCTGTGGTTTTGGCCGCCTCCTCCAATTTATTTTGGGCACATGAAAAAAGGTATCCAGCACTGCCCTGTTGATCAGAGGGGGGAAATCCTCTAACGTAGTTACACAGCGTTTGGTAGTTTCTGTATCATCCCAGGACACATCGAGACCATGAATATTGGGCAACAGGTCCCACTCGTTGCAACACAGACATTCTTCCTCTGTGGGCATGGAGTCACAGCAACCACAGGAGCACCACCAGTCCTCAGAGATTCGCGTTCGTGCAGCCGCTGCTTCACCCTCGTCTGCTCGTTGGCCCTCTCTCTCTATCCTCGTCTGCTCTTCAATTTGTAGGAGCTCCTCGTCCGTATACTCGGGCTCAAATAAGTACGGGCGGCCATCGTAATAAAAGGGCTCATCCTCATTCTCGAAATCGGGTAAATATGCAGCCATGATACCGATGCAGTAAAACTCTCAACTGTACTCCGGGACAACCAACGCCACTCTGAGCGGCGCTGAGCATGGCTCCTCTGTTTTCTTCCAGCAACAAGCAGAGCTCTCGCGAGATGACGTCACAGCCAGGAGGAGGTGAAGGGTCGGGGAAACGCTTAGTATGCTATTTACAGAGATAGAACTGGCGATCTGAACCGGTCAGTGGCGAAAAAAAGCACTTTCAATGCGCAAACTTACACGGGACGCATTTGCCCCCATATCTACCTCGCCTCCCTCAATACTGAACCAATTTTAAAACGAGTTGTACCTATGAATCATACACACACGTACACATGGGGAAATAGAGCCCAGGTTGAAAAATACCGAAGTTATCCTTTAAGATGTGAGAGGGTGTCACAGTCTAGTCTTTTAAACGTGTTTTCAAAGTCTTCCAGTGTATGGTAGGTATTAGTTGCAGCCCTGAACTCCACTAAATCTGCCTCTCGTTGTCAAACATACCATCTGAATTCCTGTGTATTTAAGCGAAGAGACTGAATAATTCATTTCCATAAAGTGCGGTGCACTGCTGAGGAGATGTGTTTTAGTTTTGATGGACTTGAATTGAAGCTTAACTGGTCTGCACCTTGCTCTGTGTGTATTTGCGAAGTAAGAAACTGCAGTGAGAATCAAATGGCTGAGTATGAGAATGTCAAAGGTTGTTCTGTTGTTTTCGAAGCAGCTCAGTGTCTCTTTCACAGCGACGGTGATGTGCATGGTGTTGTGAAGGGGTATCTCTCTGATTGCAAAACTTCCTCACATTGAGAAGAGTCACGGCAATCTGTGATTTAGGTGTAAATCTGTTACTGTCATCTCGCAAAACAATCCCCAATTTCAAAATCATGCAAAACTGATTGGAGTCTTTCCAGAGGGCGTGTCGGCGCGGAAGCAGCGAAGCGGGCTGATTGAAAAGATTTATTGTTGTTTGGCAAGGCGTGCTGATCAGAACCAAAGGCCATGCTGTGATGCGTTAATCAAGCCGTGTGTGTGTGGTAAGGCCTGTCGCTGATGAAAAGGAGACTGATAGGTGTGTTCAAATTCTAAAAACCCTAAAAAAGGAATATTAAACGCAGCCCTTATGTGAGTGTCTTCATCAAGCACTTTGATCTAAAATCTCCATCGTTGCTGGAACATCTGTGCCGCTTGTTAATGGCCGCTTTAAAGAGTGATCTTTCAGTGTGAAATGCACATTTAATCCCATTAGGGTCCATATAACGAACAAACCATGTCCCATCAACCAACCATCCACCAATTCCCACAGCTATTTTCAGAATTACATTATAATACAGCAGCTATACAGTATACTGTGTAGCTGATTCTGCACCAATAATGCTCTCTTTACACAGCTGTCTTTCAACATCCCATTCTTCACATCTTTGTGCCAGTTGGACCATGTGCTGGCGACTGAACCTAAGTATAAACATGCTTGTATGAAAATTAAGTTTAAAGGAGCTGCATTTAACATTCAGAACATTAATAAAGCAGCAAACAACTATAATCTATGTAAAGATATAATAATGGGGACCAGAGCAGTGAATGAAGTCACACTCCCTTCATATTTTCTGTAATCCGAGCCTCTCTGTACTTTGTTGTGGTCATGTTGCTAGCTAATTGCCCCCGCTCTGCACGGCGCTCATGCCATGGTTATCACTGATATCAAGATGGTGTCTTTGTTGAGGTGTAGCACCCATTCTCTGGTGTCCCCCCCATGTTGACACTGTTAGCTTTGTCAGCACTGTTGCTCTTATTAGCACTGTTAGCACCATTAGCTGCTAACCACCAGTTCAGCCACCTCCTTATTGAACACTGTGTTCAATAAGTTGAATTGGACTCTGAATTTTATGCTCTGATTTTCGTATACGGCTCCCTTAGTGTAGAAGTCATTAGCTGTAATGTTGTGTTCACACCGGGCACGACTAAAACAATTTTAGCATATAAATTACATGTCCCACCAGGCAGCACGATAGACATGATGCAAATGACACAAAACACTTAAACATGCAAATGAAGCGGTGCAAATGAAGCACGTAGCACTATTTTGTGTCACACACTTATTCACAAAGGTTGAAAAATCTGGACTTCAGTGACCAATTCGCGCTGCACTAGCCAATCAGCATTGAGATTCTCTGGGGACATATGACACCAAGGACATACCGGCGGAAGTTCATTCATCAATTCAGCCATTTCATACGTATATGACACAAGTTATTTGCACATATGAAGCAAGTAAACGCAGAATATTCTAGCATTCAAACTTGCGAGAAATGTGACGCGAATATTCACATTTTATTTGGTATGAACACAACATAACAATAACACTGTATGGTACATATAAAGCTGCTAACAGCTAGTTAGCATAGCTTAACATGCACACTAGAAACAGGGAAAAACGTCTAACTCAGGGCTTCTGTTTTTTGTTGTGATAGGCCAATAATAATCACGAGCCAGATAGGGTGACAAGTGGTGTGCCGATCATTTTCTAATTCACAATAATGTAGGGATGCAATGAAATGAAAATTTGTGGCAGAAGCCGAAGCCGAATAAAATTAAATGCTTGGCCGAATACCGAATACCGTTGTTTAGTTTTTCATTAGTTTTTGCAGATGAACCCCCTCCAGATTAGTGTTGTCACGGTACCAAAATTGGGACCCACGGTACGATACCAGTGAAAGTATCACGGTTCTGAGTAGTATCACAATACCACAGCGAAAATGAGGCAGCTGTGCCTTTTGTATATTATAAAAAGATAAATCACTTTTCTATAATACATCAATGATATTTCAATGGAATAAATTACTTATTGACTTATTCATACTTCAAAAACAGCATCAATAAGTGATTAACATAGGGGGGATCAAAATAAAATAAATAAATAAAATAAAAATCAACCAGCCACCCTCCTCCTCTGACAAGTAAAGAACAGTCCCTTCATAAGTAAAGAACAGTCCCTAAAGTGCGGTGAGGTTTGTGGGTCGTTACCTGCCACAAAAAGTATTGTGAACGGCTTGTTTCTCCTCTGACACGTCACATACCTGTGTGCTGCCACGGCTGCTGTCCAGGTACTTTTGGGCAGTCATGACGCCAAGAAGAGGACACTATTGGAGCCGGATTTCTCCGTCGCCGGTGAGCCTTATCTTGCGCTGTGGAGCACTATGGCTACCGTATTGCTGCTGCTGGTTGAAATCTGTACTTGCACAGCGTGCTGAATGATTTATTTTGCTCGCACAAAACTATTTTTAGTCGCAAATGTGAGTGCGTTGACGGACGGAGTAAAATATCGCCACACTGCTGACATTTTACTCCGTCCGTCACCGTACGCTGTTTGAGTGCGTTATCAAAACACGCCGCTATTATTCGGCCTTGCTTTTCACTTATTCCATCAAGTACTGAATGTGTGTTTTTTTGCAATATTCGGCCGAATATATTCAGTTACTGAATATTCGGTGCATCCCTACAATAATGATAAATCAATTCACACTGGGAATTTTTATGTAATTTTAATGTAAATAGGATGTCCCAGTGCATAGAAAAAAGCATCAACATGGAACTTGTTTCTCAAAACAGTACCAGACCCACAATGGACAGAGGTCCAGGCCAAGCCCTGAATGTCCTCAAATTTTAGAAAGGCCAAGTAAAGTTACTTTGGTTAGGGTTAGGAAAAGAAACATGGTGATGATGTACCTTGAAATAACCCAAAAATCACTTGGTTTCACACAGGACACAAACACCAGTCTCCCTGGAGAAAGTCCCATGTTTGTTTGACCCATCCACCACCCCAACTTGTCTCTGTCTTTATACTACTTCCTTTTTTACTCCCCGCAGGAGTCACGTGACTCTTCTTACAACATGGGCTATATAAAAGTGTGGTGCATTACTTTTGTATTCATACAAACAGTGCATCAGAACAGCCTGATATAGGAGAAATCATTAGCTGTAACAATAATACTGTATAGTAAATATGAAGCTACTGCCAGCAGCCAGATTGCAGAAATGAGATACAGTCTTAATTAGCTGGTAGGAGGATTTTGTATCTGCTGGTTACAACCAAGCAAGCTGTGTACATATTTACATGAAATGATATCCATCTTTTCATCTAACAATCAGGAAAAACAAAACAAAAAACAATTGTATTTCCTTTAAACAGAATCATGATAACTGGCGATAAGGGTGAGATTTCACTAAGAAATGGGTACAGAACAAACCTCCTCAAACTGTATTTCCCTGTATTTCCTCACATCAGCGCTCATGGTGGATAAACGCTATTCTTCTCTGTCTCAGGAAGCCTCTCCACATATAAAACACAGCACAGTCTCTTGGCAACTGGCACATTATTCTATTCTATTAGAGGCTTCAGGATTAATAATTATGGTGTTTAATCTGAAGCATGGCGAGTGTCCAGCCGGGCTCTCACTGTGCTGCTGTGCTGCAAAGCATTCAGGGAAAGGGTCGCTCAGGTCTCCAATGCAGCATCCTTTTAAAGAATGTCAACAGCTGGAGAGAAAAAAAAAGAATGAGGAAAGAGCATGTTCTTGCTGAGACTCCAAATAAAACAATTTACACACAACTGGGGACTTTGACTCAAATCCTACCGAGCTGTGAGCTAATTAAAAATGTGACCTCGCACAAAGGGAGGCATAAACAATTTTTATCCACTTTGCTCTGCTCTGGCGCCATATCTTTTTCTTTCTCCCCATACACACACACCCTTAACTGTACGAGTCTCAGGGGAGTCCGGCTGAGAAAAATGAATTACTGATTTCACTCTGACATCTTGGCTAAGTAGCTTACAGGAGCAACACCCACGCTCGTTGGACTGCAGGGTTTCAGTCAGATTTAAATGCTTAGCTCACTGATCATTTTCGTGTCATGATAAATGTCTCGTATTGGAGCTTTGAGTTTGGGCGCTTGGTATTTTTATAAGGAAAAACAAAAACAAAATGATAAACTCTTAAGGTTTTGGCCCTCTGAAGTTATTTCCCAATGTGGTTTTGACACTTTGAAGTAAATTAATCACTACAGCAGCCATGTAAAAATGGGTCAGTTGATAAAACATCGACCAATAGCTTTGGGAGAAATATTGGAATTTGTCTTCCTACATTATTCACACCAGGACTGATTATATGTTGTAAAAAGAAGCTGACATTTGATGAATACCCCCATCAAACAAGTCGATTGAACTGGATTCTGGTTTGATGTGTCCAGGCTCACGCTTTGTACACATGTTATTGAGGATTTGCTGATGCCATAAGGCCTTAGTGAATGTGGATCCTCAAAGGGACCTATTATGCTCATTTTCAGGTTCATACTTGTATTTTGGGTTCTACTAGAACATGTCCACTTTCATGATCAAAAAACAAGTTATGTTCCTAATACTGTCTGGAACACCTGTATTGATCCTCTGTCTGAAATGCTTCATTTTAGCGCCTGTCTCTTTAAGCCCCTCTCCTTAAAAAAAAGAAAAGAAAAAAAAAAAGCCCAGTCTGCTCTGATTGGTCAGCGTTTCCAGGTCGTCCATATCTCTTTGTCTCTGCAAAGGCATTACATCCAAGAGAATGACTCTAACGGACAATAACAACACATATTACATTATAAGATTACATGATTTCCCTGATGTTAAAATGTAGCTACACATAATGACTGTGACAGGGGCAATTTCTCCTTTAAAAAATCACCAGTTAGTTTATGGATTTATTTATTCATTCTATTTACATGAATGGGATAGGCTGTTGAAATAAATTGCCCTTTTGGGACTAATAAAATATTGTAAATCTGAATCTGAATCTGAAATGTCACCAATCAAAGCTTCTAAACAAAACCAGCTATGGCTATGTTCCAGCAGGAAAATGATTTGAAATCAGGAGAAATTTACAACATCCACAACCAAGATAACACGTTTCCCAGATGTTAGCATGTAGCTACATGTAGCAGTGTATTTGCAGCAGGGGAATAGCAGAGTTAGTGGCACTTTCTCTTGCTACAAATCAACAATAAAAGCTTATAAATACAACCGGCTATGTTCCAGCAGGAATATGATCTGAAATGGGGAGAAAATTATAAGATCCGCAACCAAGATTACATGTTTCCCTGATGTTAGCATGTAGCTACATGTAGCAATGTAATGTAAACACTTGCATCAGCGTGCCTGGAGCAGATGATCCTATAAGACAAGAAATCTGTCAGTCAGCCTGTCTCGAAAGTAGGTTTTGCTCACAGGGATTACTTTTACATATTTGCCTCATTATTCTAAACTTTGGTCACTTTTAGTATGAACATCCAACATTGTAACATTACATTTATGACAGAAAATAATGAAAAGCCTAATAGATCGCCTTTAATTAATATATTAAAGAATAATCACTGTATGACCTGGCACAGACATCAATAGTAATCGATGTTATTTAGATTCAAATCATGTCTATTCAAGTAACCTGTTCACTCAGGCCAACACCTAAATGTTTTTACCTTCAAGGTATGTAGTTGTCTGTCAGAGTGACAGTGGGTGAGCAGGAAGCGGTTCAGTGTCTCGCTGAAGGACATTTGGAGAGGATAAACGGCTTTTGATGGATACACACTGGCTGTCGGCTGGGATAGAACTTGTGACCTTTCCGATAAAGGAAGGTCTCTGTACCCACTAGGCCACCCGGCCACCTCATTTCTTTTTTATAGACAAGAACCAAGGTCAAGAACATGGGAGTGTTACATTTGCAGTGCGTGAGCATGTCAAATTGAGGTAATACGGGATTTTAACACGGAATCTGGCCATGATCTCTGCACAAATAGGAGGGATGACTTTAGGCAGAATGACTGTCTGTCCAGGTTTGATAGGATAGTTGTTAATTACCAGTAGTGGAAAATAACTAATTCCAAGAGTTCTCTTGATTGAAATTAAGTGCTTGTTTCATGCACTTGTATTTTTAGAGTACACATTACTTCAACATAAGTACATTGACCCTTTCATTATGACCATATGTAACTTAGCATGGCCAGAGCTACTTTTTTGCTACTACAGAAGTAGTTTTCAACACAGTAGTTTTGCTAATAATGACATTGACCTGACAAATATAACCTTTGTGTCTAGTGTAAGCGTGTTAAAAATTCTCGCTTTCTACAATATCTATGCCTGGCAACCAGGAGTGGACTGGGACTGAAATTTAGTGCAACACATTAAGATGTTGAGGCCTTTTTTAGCTGTAATTTTAACACTTACACAGTTTTTATGGTATAAAAAGAATCTGATGACACTTCCAGATGTCTTGCCACCTTCCACCTGACACCTTCCTCCTCGGTTTGTATCTCCAATTAACCTCACAGTCACACAATATTATGTTCTATAGTGCACCTGCACATGGATCTATGCTGGTTTCTGCTCCCTCCTCCTGCATCATTTTCTTTTTTTGTTCAGCGCCATGGTCACCTGTGGAGTAAGTACTTAACAAATTATTTTTATTGCTGGGCTGGCTATCAGGTATTATAAGTGTTATAGACTAGAATCCAAATCCTGTAGACATTACTGCTAAAAGTAATATGTTATTGGTCAAACCTGCAGTGGGACTCACATGTAACCCCAAGGTTAACAAAAAACATGTTGTTCTTTAGTTAGTTCATTTAGTTAGCTCATAGCATGTAAGCATGGCCCCGCACCTGCTGTTGGCTGCTCACTCTTCAGATGTTTCTGCCTCAGGCTCCTCACGACTGTCCTCATCATCACCTGCTGCTGCAGACTGCTTAAATAATTTGGTTACCTTTAAGCAATCTTTAGACAAGCAAAGCCTTTTTCTTTCTTTGGCGCACCTTCTCTGCACCACATGTCACTGTTTTGTTTTTGTTTTTTTCTGTCCATGTTAACGAGTGCAAGATAGCCTACAAACTGCCATAGCCCAAGTAGTAACATTACTGTACTGGACCTGTTTTAGTTGGGATGGTAACTGGCCACTACCTGCTATTACAGATTGCAGCAGCCATGTCATTGCTGCTGCTGTATAATGCTGGAGTCTATACAGTCAGGTCCTACAAATATCGGCCCACCAGAAAATTCCTCAAGCCTTCCATTGGCCTGCCCGCGACTGATGGCAACTAACATATGGTTAGAGAAAGATTATGGTTATTGCGAATAAACCATGGTTGTAGTTTGGGAAGATTGTGGTTACAGGTAAAAAAACAAGAGCCAGACATGCTGGATTCCAGGTCTGCAACACAGTGTGCTTCCATCGTTGCCTGATATCAGACAGAATGAACTTCATTCCATCTTCAGTAGAACATTGCCTTTACCGATTTTCATGGGGCAGGGGGATTCGATTTCCCTAATCAGTCACTCGAGACCAGACCATAGCCTGAATAGCAGCCTCTGTCTTGTCTCTAGTGCTCACAGTTCTCGTAAGCTCATGTTGCTGATGGGCTCATCATTAGTCTCCCCCCAACACTTATTGGATTGATTGTTTTTCAACCAAGAAACCAATGTTTAATGTCACGATGCCAGAAGAATCTAAAAAAAGAAAAACAAAAACAGATGAATCTATCAACTTGATGAAGTGGGCAGATTCAAAAGTTTAAACCCAGGCAACGCTGATCCACCACCTTGATTTCCACACCATTACGCTGGGTTCCATTTACCTCCGAAGTTGGAGGTCAGAACGGGAATGATGTCACACCCAAGTTGACCACACTCCAGCACAACAAGTCGGAAAACCAAGATGTTGTTAGCAATACCAGTTTATAACAATGCATCACACTGCATTTTGTGCATACAGACCCTTAGCAACATATCCACAGATAGAAGTTGGACTCAGTTCGACCCCCAAATGCCCCCTGAAGTCAGAAATCCAACTTCAGGGGGTGTTCCAGTTGAAATTTCTGACTTGGAACTTGGAAATTCTGACTTCCCAGTGCAAATGGAATGCACCATTACTTTCCACTTTGCCATATACACGGCACTCATGGATGTAAATCTTGGGATACTGGGCAGCACAAAATGTTACCATAACCAATGGAAATGATGGCGAAGACCATAAAAAAGAGACCCTATCTGTAATAAACCAGTACTTTGAGAGGGATAATTTAGTACTCCTTTCACTCAGGATCATCATTTAAGACACCTTGATAACTTCGACCTTGAGCTCATACTCTGTTCTTGGAGGGGAAAAAAAACTGCCACTCTGTGAAATGATCATACAGTCCCTATCTATGGGTATTCTGGTGACTCATTCTCTCACACACTTGTACTTGCAGGACATTTTAACTGACGACATTTGAGCTCTACATGCATGATTTGTGATCAATCACATCTTTTATAGTATCTCTGTGTTGATTATTTAGAAGCCTTATGATGCAATGTCTGATGGAGGCCAATAAAAGTAATAGATTATAGATGAGACTCTATGTACAGAGAGTTTTGAAATGTCCATAGGTGAGTATTCCAGCAGACTCATCCCTCACCTGCTCCTGCACCGTAATGAGACACCCAGTGAGTGGAAAGGGAGGCAGCAGGGAGAGAGACAGCGCGCAGCAATCTTCCACTGAGCCAAAGATCTCAGCAGCACCCTGAGAGGCCTCACTCTTCTCATGCTTATTAATCCTGAGAATGAAATGAGGTTAACGGCGCTGAGTGGCTCAGAAACAGCCATCAGCGGTGTGGTGTGATTTTGATCCGCGGATAGAAGAGACTCTTGAGTTTTTGAGATTGTGACAAAATCAGAGAAGACTTCCATGATTTGTTAAAGAGGAAGTGACATGTATTCTTCAAAAAGACTGACAGCACCCGATTAAAAGATGTGGTTATAGATCCCCCTCTTTTATTTGAGAGATACTTGCAGCATCGTATTTACTTTTATAGCAGCCCAGTCACCAGAAGAAAATGTTGGCATTGCACATTTCTGCAAACCAGATACGTTGCATTTGTGTGTTTCATACATATCATATAAATGTTTCTAAAGTGACGTAGTTCTGCTGTATATGAGGTGATAGCTACCAAGCTGCAGGCCACTGTTTGAGTAAGACATCAGTGGCGTTTCCAGGCATGATTGTGCCACTAAAAGTGGGTATTTTTAGCAAGACACCCTTCACATTTCCAGCAGTTAAAGCCACCAAAGTCAGGTGTTTTTGGGTAAGACATCTGTTTCCTTTCCAGCTGTGATTGGGTCACACGGAGTCGGTTGTTGTTGAGTAATTTCCAGAAATGATTAAGCCACAAAAATTTGATGTTCCTCTTTTGCAGCTGTTAAAGCCACCAAAGTTGAGTATTTTTAAGACATTGGTGGCATTTCCAGCTGTTTTTAGCAAGACATCTTCTGCATTTCCAGCTGTTAAAGCCACCAAAGTTGGGTGTTTTCAGCTTCAAATGTGCCACTTAAAATGTGTGTTTTTAGCAAGACATCGGCCGTGTTTCCAGTAGCAATTATGCCACTAAAAGTGGGTATTTCAGGCCAAAACCTGATCTTTTCCAAACCGTTTTTTGTGCTTTAACATTACCACACATTAACCACAAAGTTGTTGGAAAGCAAAGGAATGTTAAGTTTCAACATATCTGCTACATAATAACATACAAATGTTACAAACATACAATGCTGACATTAATTGTGGCAGTTGGGTTGCATGTAGTTTGGTCTATATCTAGCATTTTAATCTAAAATACATTCTCACCTCAAGGTGTTATTTTGTAGTGTTTGATCCTATCACATGAGCTTCATCAGCTGTTTCTGAGGTGAAGGATGAACTTTAGGGGCCCTATTTAGATGGTCTAAAACGCGAAGCGCCAGGCGTGCGGCGCATGGGCGTATCCCAGTTACTTGATAGTTAGACAGCACGTTTTTAGACTGTGCGCCATGGCAGAGAGTCTAAAAGGGTTGGACTTACTCTGTGAATTAGTCACGGGTGTGTTTTGGGCGTATCATTCAATAAGCCAATCAGAGTGTCACCTCTCATTCTCTTTAAAAGAGGCACGATTGGAGCGCATGGCAGAGAGCTGTCTCTCTCTCTCTCTCTCTCTCTCTCTGTCTCTGTCTCTCTTTCTGTCTCATTGTGTCATATGGATTGTTAANCTCTCTCTCTCTCTCTCTCTCTCTCTCTCTCTGTCTCATTGTGTCATGCGGACTACTGTTAATTTATTATGCTGATCTGTTCTGTACGACATCTATTGCACGTCTGTCCGTCCTGGAAGAGGGATCCCTCCTCAGTTGCTCTTCCTGAGGTTTCTACCGTTTTTTTCCCCGTTAAAGGGGTTTTTTTGGGGAGTTTTTCCTTATCCGCTGC
>NC_065520.1:1366797-1376426 GCF_006386435.1 Epinephelus moara
GCACAGCCCTTCACCACCTGGATCCTAAAATAAACACCTGTTTTATTAGCTACATAGCCTAATCATGCTTCCGTGTTGCGCCATTCATTAAGATCCTATGTTTCTGTCATTCAAATAACAAGACTTGTGGTTTAATAGGCCTACTCTTAATTATAACAGCCAACTTATTGAAAAATGTCGGGTTTAAATCAGGCTCGAGCCGTTAATTACAGGTAATTGGACGGGCCGGGCCGGTCCCGGACATAACGTGCACGGGCTCGGGCCGGGTCGGGCTGGATTTTTTGGGCCCGATCTAAGCTCTAGAAAGAGTGAGAGTTTTACAGCTGAGGAGACGGATCTCCTTGTTTAAATACCTACGTGTGTTGCCATGATTGGTCAGATAGTTTCACAATTTCATTTGTCATTATTACAAATTATGATGATCATTATTACTGCGATTGGATCATTCTGATTAATGACTGACCATTAAGACATGTTTCTGATAAACATTTTAATGTGCACAATAATAACCTTTCACATTGTAATCATATTTTTATTTGTTATCTTTTGCATATGTGTGGCTGCTCCATGTGTGTCTGAGCAGAGTGCACGCGCGTTGTGCACCCGCCTAGAGACGTATATTACTAACTTGTTTAACAGCGAAATACTGCGCTGTTGACTTTAGACCAGGTTTTTGTTGGTCACTGGTGCATTTGCTTTTTACGTCATCTAACTAGCAACGCGCCATGACTGCGCCTGACCACTCCTCAGTTTTAGACCAACACAGCCAGAGAAGCGCAATTTAATTTGCTAGTTAGACGACGAGGGCGCAGGGCATGAAAATGACAACTGCGCCTTGCATCTAAATAGCAATGACACTTGCGACATGGATTATGCGCCCTCCGCCGTCCGCTTTAGACCATCTAAATAGGGCCCTAAATCTCAACTTTTAAGCCAAAATAAATGAGATGTTCCAAAGTACTATGTGACACCTGGGTGACCTCAAGACCTCTGAATTACAGCATACATCTCCAATAAATTCAACCATTCAAATAGGTCTGATGTTGTGCTCATGACACTGATTTCCATTCAAAATATTTCTTCTATATTATATATAGTTTGTTAAATATGTCACCCGTGATGTTCTCCTTTAATGTGCTTCTCATCTTTCTTTCTATAATTGTCTCTGTTAATCCAATCTGCTTTTCATGGACAAGTCAGGGGTTTTTGTGCAAGATTTGTATTCAAAGTGTCAGACTATGTTTCATGCTTCATTCTTATGCTCTAATGCTTCTTGGTTATTTGTTTTATGTTTCTTAATGCATGACATTAAGTGGAAATTTGATCATCCAGGCGTGCCACTAACACCGCACAAATTATTGCTTCAATCATTTCACCCTTCTTTGATTTTTATCTGCAAGGTGGAAATGAAGGCCTATAATTTGGTGACTCATATGTGTCACTGTTTGGTTTTATCTGATATTAGAGTGTGGATCGTATTGAAGATTCTGAGATTTGATTGTTGTTGGTTTGTTTTTGGTGGCAGCTTTGGTGCCAAAGATGTTTTACTGCATTGATTCTTCAATGAAACCACCTAGCAGCTTTACTCTTTAAAGCTGCTATAATCTATATTTTTATTTTAACAATTGATCAAATGGCTATATATGAGCGTGAAAGGTGTCATTTGTCATAATAATCACCCGGTTGTGTAGTTCTTCTCAGCTCTACGGAGCATTTTAGGCTACATCCAGACATTTTCATTTTAAAAAGCCAACCATTACTACGTTTATGCCTAGCATCCCAACTACTTTGGGGTTTTGTAACCCCTAAAACGGAGACCTTTGAAAACACTGCTGACATTTTAGTTCAGAAACTCTGGGGTTGTGTTTAGATGGGAATAAATGGAAGCTACGTTTTTTTGGGCTTGTATTGCCTTTTTACAGAGCAGCTGAAGAGTGACAGGAAACAGGGGGCAGAGGAGGGGAATAACGCGCAGCAAAGGCCAGCAGTTTGGAATTGAACCCAGGCCACTGCCAAGGACTCAGCCTACTTGGGGTGCATTTTTCGGTGTGTTAGTAGGAACGGAGATTATATAACACACTTGTGTGGATGGAGATTGTTTTAGTTTTAAAACTAAAAAGTATTAGTGTGGATGTGGCCGTAGCCTGTTTCAGCTTACTGTTTGGGTTTTGCCCTTGGACAATGTTACTGTTTTGGTTTAGTCTCACTGCTCTCATCAGTGTTGTTTCCGGATTTCAATAGAAAATATCTGAGAACACTACTTGTCCTGCACTGAACACCAGACAGAGTTAGCAACTAGCTAACTAACATTGAGGTGCATTTAGCAGCTAAAGAGCCAGATGTTTCCCTGAGACCAAAACAGAGCTACAATCAATCATTAATTTCCATCACACTGAATTGTACAAGGTACAACTCCAGTTAAAAGCGATCCTGTCAGCTCCTTCAACTTTTTTACTTACATTGCTGACTGCTGCTGTATAATTGTACATATTTCCAGATCGTTCTGGAAATCTATGGTTTCTTGTTGTGGAATGATTTAGTTTTTGGTCCAGTTGCCTCTGTTGTTTCACAAAATAAATCAGCCACAGACCCAGTGAATTAATTAATGTCATCAGTGACGCTGACAGTGGTGTCCTGGAAGGTGCTCCAGACTCTGATTGGCTCCGTTACTGGGGGCATGCGTTGCAGTTTGTCTTCATATATTGACCTTAACAAGACAGAATCATGGTTGTTGTTGTGTTTACAAACGTGTATTATAATTGTTGTTACACTTCCTGACCACTATGCGTCACTGTGTGACAGTGTACACCAGAGAGATACAAGTGCTGAGGGAGGTGTGGCAGAGGGATATTCAGAAAAGAGAAGAATTACAGAGGTTGAGATGTATGACACAAGTATTACGCAGTGTTAAAAATAAAGTATTGAAAGAGTACACCAGTCTCCTGGCTTCACCCCTCAACACCACAATAGTTCCTCCTGAACATGGGCAGCGCCACTCTGCAGCTGCCTCTGAATGGCATATAACAGTGATCCACAGCAGGAATGGGACAGCACCTCGCATTCCCACTGTCACACCAGTCCTTTTTCACCATAAATCACACGCCTCCTCTCCTTCTCTAGCCAGAGTCCTCTGCTCTGTCAGGTCAACATATAGACAAAGAGCCTCCTGGTTAATGGCCCTGTCCAGGATTTGGCCGAGTTTCGGTGAAATAAAGGATATGACAGTTCCTGATATCCGTTGGATGTGGCGCGGAGGTCGTCCAATGCCTGTGCAAAACCTGGACCTAGCCAGGTAGCAGAGTTGAAGGAGAGAAGAGTTTACAGACTGGTGTGTTGATTTCCTCATCCTAATTAGTGCCTTGCACCCACATGCCACCACCATCCAACAGCAACCTCAAAAAGCACCACCAAAGCTTGTTATGCCAGGTTCACACTATATAATATCAGCCCAATAATAGCCCAATGCAGAATCGTACGGTGTCAGCTTGGATCATGAACGTCAATAGCCATGTTTCCATCAGCCTGTTTAGATGCGCATCTAGAAGTATCGCATCGGAAAATTATGATGGAAATGCCAAAATTCGAATTAAAATCCCCTGATTCGCACAAACTAAAATACGCTCGCTTTAGCTGGGTTTTGGTTGATTCGAAAAAATGTTGATTCGCAAAACGGGGGATGGAAACAGTTATGTTCGAATTAAGTCTGACGTAGCGCACCTCTCTCCATGGTGATATCCACACTCCGTGTCGGGAAGGCGGTAATGCATTTACAAGCTGGTTGCCAACCGCCAGAAAACGTAGAAGACCGTACATTTAATGGAAACACACAGGATTTCCCAATGATTCGAATCACTTTTGGATGGAAACATAGCTAATGAGTGTCGTCAGTGATAATCCATCATTTCATCTCGTGTAGAGCAACCCAGTGAGTAGTGCCATTAGCATCAAGCTAGCAAAGGATGTTGATTCTTCATGATAGAGGTTATAAAGGAATAAATTATTTTTAAAACTTAAACGGGCAGTCATTAACTATTCCCTCTGTATTTTTTTATTTTTACTTTTAATCCATTCCCATTTGCTGTGTTAAAGTTAAAGCATCTTACTGTCTTTTCAAACTCAACACTTCCTGTATCTGTTTAAAATTAAAAGCCCCTTATTGTTTTGGTTGAGAGAATCCCTTCATTTTCTAAATAGGCTTTTATTGTGAAACATTTGCAGGAACTTGTTGTGGAGGATTCAGTGAGTTGCATGTTTGCATACGGTACTTTAAATGTAGCTCCTGTCATCTGGTGGTGCTTTTTAGGTTATTACAGTAACGTTTTGGCTGGGATGTGAACAGACACAGTGACTGAAATGATGGTAATAATAATAAAAATAGGACAAGAATAACCCGATGACATCACACACGTCATGAAAGACGACCAGTGATGATTGGTTGTGTATCAAGTGTAGTCTGTCATGTCTGTCGGCCAAGTCACGGCACAATTTTATGACTCCATAATCATCTAATCTGACATAGTGACTGTCAGGGCAGACAAAAATGTTGTCTTAAAATAAACAGGCGCATAAATGTATCACTAATTTTACAGAGCTGAAAGAGAGGCGACTAGAAACGTCTGCAGATTGGACTTACATTTGTCATACATCCAGAAATAATGACTTCAAATGAATGTTTGCTAAAACATTTGGAAATCAACTTTATAGGGTGTTATGTCAGTCAGCAAAACATATTGCTAAAATAATAATGCAGCGGATTATTACTTGAAAAGTGACCATCCATCAGGAGAGCTGTTTCAAGAATAAATGGTAATAAAAAACACTTGAGCTCTAGATGAAGTTATTAAACATAAATTATGGATCCTGTCATCTACATGAACATCGAGGTAGTTCAGCAGCGCAGGACAAGAATATGTTTCATGCTGGAAAGTGTTCAAGGGCCACTCAGAAGTCTTTCATGGGCTGGAAGTGGCCCCTGAACGGGACTCTGAGTACCACTGATCTGCAGTACCATGTGTCAGCGAGACCATCTGAGCACGTAATTAACTGGAGGAGTTGGCTCCTCTCACTCGCCGCCATGGCAAGAGTACAGAACTTTTCCTTCAGTGCATGTCTGCATAGCGATAAGTAATATTTTATTGGAGGTGTGTGATATGGCCTTACCCACAGAGGATGGTAGGCAGACTCTGCTTAAATCAGAATCACACATAACGAATGCAGGGCAGTGCATTGCCGGTGCTGCAGGCGAGATTGCTTACGCTCCCTTCAGTGTCTGAACTCATCCAGGAACACATAAGTGAAATAGGGGTCATCACACTCCTCTGTAGTCACACAAAGTTCCCTGTGTGTGTGTGTGTGTGTGGGCATGAGTGTGTGAAGGACAGCGAGTGAATGAAAATGCGAGGCAGCAAATCTCTGAGCAAATCCTTTGCAGTCTATTTATATATTCTTTTGAAAATCCTAGAGCTCCTCTCTCTTCCGCTTTCATGCTTGATGCAGCCTAGAAATGTAGCGCCGCTGCAATTCTGCTCACCCAACTGCTCTATACTATTTTTATGGGCGACAACAACAGCTAACCATCATGGCCAACAACCATTAACAGCAATGGCACACATGGTTGTGTGCTCCGTCCCCTGCAGCGCTTGATGAAAGGTGCTGAAACACTGCAGCCGGCAGACGGTGATATTCGTTACCTGAATGATGCTTCGGGGCTTCGGTGTAGTGGCCAAGAAATATGAGCATCCAGGTTTCTGCCCCATTGGCTAAGAGGAACATTTCCCCGCAGTCCCACGATTAGTTTGCTGGCCTCTTCCCCCCCCTCCCCTGCGAGGTGATTCTCCCCTACAGCTGTTTGTCACAGCCGCGTGAAGTATCGCCCTCCAGTCGCATGCCGCTGCACTAAAATGCATCACACGGCAAGTTTGTCAGTTCAGGAAATATGAGCATATGCGGTGCTTTATGTGTCGGCCGGCTCACCGCGGCTGCTGAGTGTTACGACACCTTAAGCCAACCCTGCCTGCCCACGCCGAACAATGGTAGCTTCTCAAATCAGGTCGTAGCATTTGCATAGAAATTGCTTCTAGATTGGGAGATGGGCCCTCAAAAACTCACTCTCCTTCCTCCTCTCTTTCTGTGTCAAACACACACACACACACACACACACACACACACAGTCATATAGACAGTCTGTTCCTTTAAGGCCCAATCACTTTGGAACATGGAGCGCTCCTCAAGGAAGTCAGAGGGGAGGACATGATGAGAAATAGATCTGAGGACGATCCTTCATGTTTACCAAAAGGGTGAGTGGCAACCAGAGAGGATTTAACATGCAGAAATTCTCAGTACGGCATTCTCTTTTAAGATATCTGTAATTTACATGCCTTTGGTCCTCCAAACTCCATTCCCAGTTGTTTCATATTCATATTTTGATTATATAAGAAGGTCCTCAGAGTTTATCAGCCTTTAACAGCAAATATCCTTGTCATTGCTGCTTTCTTGGAGAGTAAATAGAGGAGGTGGACTGGGCAGAAGAGGGAGTGTGGCTTGAGCAGCAAACTTAAACGACATACACTCACTGGCTACTTTATTAGGTACACCTGTTCAACTGCTCATTAACACAAATAGCTAATCAGCTGATCACGTGGCAGCAACTCAATGCATTTAGGCATGTAGACATTGTCAAGATGACCTGCTGAAGTTTCAAATCGAGCATCAGAATAGGCAAGAAAGGTGATTTAAGTGACTTTGAACGTGGCATGGTTGTCTGTCTCTGGGTGAGAATGCCTTGTTGATGCCAGAGGTCAGAGGAGAATGGCCAGACTGGTTCAAGATGATAGAAAGGCAACAGTAACTCAAATAACCACTCGTCAAAACCAAGTTATACAGAAGATCATCTCTGAACCAACAACACATTGAACCTTAAGCACATGGGCTACAGCAGCAGAAGACCACACCAGGTGCCACTCCTGTCAGCTAACAACAGGAAACTGAGGCTACAATTCACACAGGCTCACCAAAATTGGACAACAGAAGATTGGAAAAACGTTGCCTGGTCTGATGAGTCTCGATTCCTGCTGCAACTTTCAGATGGTAGGGTCAGAATGTGGCATAAACAACATGAAAGCACGGATTCATCCTGCCTTGTATCAACAGTTCAGGCTGGTGGTGGTGGTGTAATGGTGTGAAGGATATTTTCTTGGCACACTTTGGGCCCCTTAGTACCAACTGAGCATGGTTTAATCACCACAGCCTACCTGAGTATTGTTGCTGACCATGTCTATCCCTTTATGACCAAGGCTATAGACAGCAGCTGTTAGCTGGAAACAGAGGGAAGCAACAAGCCTTTGCTAACCGGCTGCTTGTTGTAGCTTCGTATTTATCCTATAGATGGTGAGAGTGGTATCAATCTTCTCATCTTGTCTTAGGCACCGAAACTAGTTTTTGAAATTGGCCCAGTATTGAGTGAGAACATTGCAGCAAACAGGGTGCAGTGTTACCACTAGGGGCATCTTTCGCACCATTTATTTACATCTAATTAAAGTGTTTTTGCCACTGACAGGCTCAGATTATTAAGTTAATAAGTTAATTTTTTAAGATATTTTTTGGGGCATTTTAGCCTTTAATTGGTAGGACAGACAAGTGTGAAGGGGGGAGAGAGAGAGGGAGTGACATGCAGCAAAGGGCCACAGGCTGGAGTTGAACCCGGACCACTGCAAAAGCCTTGTACATGGGGCACCTGCTCTACCACTAAGCCACTGACGCCTTGTTAATAATTATTAATAAGTGTATGACAATGTAATAGAAAGGATCCCCACAGAGATAAACCTTTGTGTTTGTTTCACCAGAAACAGCCCTGAAATCCATATTGCCAAACCCACCAGACTTCACCGCGCCTCGAACACATCCCATGTCCGCCTAAAGTATTTAAGCACACCTGATGCATTCTCTTTGTCTTTGACACATTTCTCACATTGACAGACAGAATGCTCAAAGCCGAGTTCATGAAAAGACAACTCTCCCTCACTCATCTTTAACTCCCTGGTTCCCACAACCCAGAGACCCATCCTTCATTTCGTCATCTGTTCATTCCTCACTTTTCATCCCCTCATCCCTTTATCCCACAACCCTCATCCTTTCATACCTAACCCTTCATCCATTCATCCCTCAACCCTCATCCCTTCATTCCTCATTTGTTGCACCCTCATCCCTTCATCCCTCATCCATTCGACCCTCAACCCTCATCCAGTCATCCCTCGACCCTTCACCCTTCAAGCTTCAACCCCTCGTCCTTCATCCCCCATCCATCTGACCGTCAACTCTTCATCCCTCATCCATTCATCCCTCACCCCCTAACCCTTCATCCCTCAACCCATTGAGCGCCTGATCCCCTTCAGAGGGTGCTGTGGTTTCAAGCAGTATATCCCACAGAAGCCAGGGAAGTATGGGATAAAGATCTGGGCAGCATGCGATGCCAGGAGCAGCTACGCGCTCAATATGCAAGTTTACACTGGCAAACCTGCCCATGCACAGCCAGAAAAAAAACAGGGCAAACGCATAGTACTGCAAATGACAGAAGGTCTCTGGGGGCAGACTGTCACCTGCGATAACTTCTTTACCTCCTATTCCCTCGGCCAAGAGCTACTGAAAAGAAAGCTGACCATGGTGGGAACAGTCAGGAAAAATAAAGCAGAGCTTCTGAAGGAACTGCTGGAGGTAAAAGACAGGAGATGCTTCACATCAAAGTTTGTCTTCACAGACACCCATGATAAGCACACTGCACAGAGACGCAGCTGTCAGCAGAAGGGAGGACAAGAAGTCACAAATGATCCTGGATTACAACAGCAACAAAGGAGGTGTCGACAATCTCGACAAGGTATTGCACTTTATTTTCAAGCAATATTTATTGTCATTCATAAAAAGGAAAATGCATTGCATTTTTGTGTTAGAACATGAGTAAAAGTTTTTGAATGATTTGTTTTTCTTTTGTTGCAGGTTACCAGTGTGTACAGCTGCAAGAGAAAGACAGCTCGCTGGCCTCTGGTGGTCTTTGTTAACATTCTTGATGTGACATCATACAATGCATTTGTGCTGGGGACTGAAATCAACCCCACTTGGAACACGGGTAAGGTCCAAAAGAGGAGGATGTTCCTTGAGGATCGCACACCAGCCTCTGCCAGCTTGGTCTTGGGTGTCCGGCTGGGTGCACCCTCAACCTCTGAGGCAGCAACCCCCCCCCTGCATGCACACACACACACGCACGCACGCATGAACACAGATACACACAAATGTTGGGGTTGTTTTTTTCTGTTTTGAATCCATTATGAAGTAATAATTTTTTCAAAAGTTCAAGTTTACAAGTTAAAACTAAAGTGAAGAGTTCTGGAATTACACGGTAACTGTTTTTTGTTCTTTGTTCTTTGTTTTGCTCTCTGTTGTTCACAAATAAAACTGCATTATAAAATTCTGCTTATGTCTATTCACCTAATTTATGCTTGTTTTTACACATACACACACATACACACACACATTCTCACTCACACACATACACACATGCAAAAAATGAAACGCATCATTGGATGATAATTTATTATTAATGCTTTATATACAGCCATATATAACTGGGTCATTTTGAC
>NC_065520.1:1376990-1393290 GCF_006386435.1 Epinephelus moara
GCCAAACCCACCAGACTTCACCGCGCCTCGAACACATCCCATGTCCGCCTAAAGTATTTAAGCACACCTGATGCATTCTCTTTGTCTTTGACACATTTCTCACATTGACAGACAGAATGCTCAAAGCCGAGTTCATGAAAAGACAACTCTCCCTCACTCATCTTTAACTCCCTGGTTCCCACAACCCAGAGACCCATCCTTCATTTCGTCATCTGTTCATTCCTCACTTTTCATCCCCTCATCCCTTTATCCCACAACCCTCATCCTTTCATACCTAACCCTTCATCCATTCATCCCTCAACCCTCATCCCTTCATTCCTCATTTGTTGGACCCTCATCCCTTCATCCCTCATCCATTCGACCCTCAACCTTCATCCAGTCATCCCTCGACCCTTCATCCTTCAAGCTTCAACCCCTCGTCCCTCATCCCCCATCCATCTGACCGTCAACTCTTCATCCCTCATCCATTCGACCCTCATCCCTCATCCATTCATCCCTCGCCCCCTAACCCTTCATCCCTCAACCCATTGACCCTCATTCCTTCATCCCTCAACCCTCATCCTTTCATCCCTCAATCCATCTACCCTCATCCCTTCATCTCTCATCCATTCAACCTTCGACCCTCACCCCTTCATCCTTCATCCATTCGACCTTGTCCCTCATCTTTTTATCCCTCAACCCATCAAGTGTCATCCATTCATCACTCATCCATTCATCCCTTGACCCTTAACCCATTATCCCTCATCCCTTTATCCCTTATCCATTCGACCCTTCACCCTCATCCATTCATCCATTGACCCTTAACCCTTCATCCTTCAACCCCTCATCCCTTCATCCCTAATCCATTTGACTCTCATCCCTTTATCCTTATTCATTCAACCCTCGACCATCATCCCTTCATCCTTCATCCATTCATTTCCCTGACCCTTAACCCTTCATCCCTCAACCCTCATCCCTTCAGCCCTAATTCATTTGACCCTCATCCCTTTATCCCTCATCCCTTCATCCTTCATCTAAAACCCGTATCCCTATATTCCTCGACCTTCCTCCCTTCATCTTTTACCCTTCATCCCCCCATCCTTTCATTGTACATTGTATCATCCCTTCATCCCTTGATCCTTATCCCTTCATTCTCTCATCCCTTCATCCTTTCCTCCAAACCCAATCCATCATAGGATATAAACCATTCTAAATCTTTATCTTACTGGCCTGGTCTGTATTACTGAAACAGTAATTTTAGTGTGTGTAGTGGCAGCACATTTTCACATCTGAATAAAATTCATCATGAAAAAAATTATTGTTTATTTAAATGGAGTCTGATGGGTTTGGAGATGACGATTTTTGGGCTGTTTCTGGTTAAACAAAAAGGGTCTTACCCTTTAATAAAAAGAAAAGGTCTATCTCTGTAGGGATCCTTTCCATAGTGTTGTCACACACTTAGAACAATAACCTCAACATGGCAGTGGCAAAAGCAAACACTTTTGCTGGACGTAAATTGAAGGTGAAAACACACCCTGTGTGGTTACATTGCTGCCTGTCTCCTCAATACTGGATCAGTTTCAAAAACTGTTGTTCCCATTAGTCACTTAGACACAAAATAATGTGAACATAGGGCCCAGGTTGAAAAATACCAGAGCTGCCCTTTAAGATTAGGAAACAATCCAAGACACGCTGTAAAGAAAACTACACTGACTGTTGGATGCCGATGGTGTTCACCTGTGTCAAATCAACATCCAACCATGCAGCAAGACTGACTGAAACAGCACTGTGGTGATTGTCCAAATCAAGTGGACTGACTGTGTCGCCTTTAAATACCTGTACTTAGCGTACAGTGAGTGAAATGTGGGAAAAATACAGAGAGCTGTACAATGTAAATGTAATGTTACCTTATCAGCTAATGCTCAGCAGGGTTGCCGACACTCATGCTTTTAACATGAGACATATTATATTCTTCTTCTATTTCAATCCCTTTTTATTGAATTAGTCTTGTAAAGTGTGGCTGAATGGTTGATGGTGGGTATTGTACTGTAACTCCAGGTGGGTTCTGAGGGGCCGGTCTGAGCCAAAAGTCCAGGTCTGTTTTTTTTATTCCAAGTCCGACCTGGGAGAATTTCCACCTTTCTCTTGGCAGCTACCTCCTAAACAAAAGGCTTTGTATGTGGACAGCAAAAGAATGAAACAACAAGATTTGATACATGGTTAAACTGGGAGTGGGGGCTTTATTTGTATTTTTTTTTTTTATTATAGGTTTATATTTTCCATTAGGTTTTATTTGGACTTTGTTTTTGTTTTCAATTCAGTGTAGTTTCAGTAAGTTCTTTAGGTTTTACTCATTGTAAATGTTGAGTTTTTGGTTTAGTTTATTGGTTTCAGCACTAATTTTAGGTTTTCTTCTTTGTTTTTTTTATAATAATATGGGGGGCATTTGTCAGGGGCATAACTGAGTAAGTTCAACATTGTTATTACAATACAAACACAACACACTGTGAAGGCAGTTGACTCACAGTCATGTAGACTTCCCAGTCTCAATAAATATACACACCAATGCCTCCTTGCGCTTGTTGTATTGACAATTTGACCAAATAGACAAAGACTAAAACTATTATATTTCCTATGCATATATATTTTTTATTTTAGTTTTCTAAGTCGACAATATCAAATGCGAAGGATTTGATTTAAATCCCTCTTGTAGCTCTACACCGCTCAAATATCAATTTTAGGGGGACTTTAAGGGGTCTTGTGATGTCTCATTACTTTGCTTTTCACAGGAAACTGAGCCTACAATTTACACAGCCACTAAAAGACATAAACATAGGTTGTTACAGGCACATGAACAATCACTGCTGTAGTTTTTCTGGTGAGGACAGCCTTTGCCTTGGTGCACTACAGACAAGAGCGAGCATGAACCACTTTCCCAAAACCCTTTACTGCTGCCCTCATCTGTTGCCCTCATTGCCAAACTCTCACAGCCAGGGCAGATGAAACAGGAGAGTGGGGCATCGTCCTTCATAAACCTTTCTGAAGCCTCCCTGAACTCTCACCATTTCTTCCTGGCTAGTGAAAAGGTGTTTTGGAGGAGTCAGGGTTGGAGGAAAGCTGATAAATGTCGGAGGTTGATGGCTAAACTGCGGACCGAGCAGCAGGGGTCTGAAGAAACGAAGTGGGGAAAATGGCATTCTCTTGCAGAGACGCTCAGCTGTAGTGACAGCTACCACAGCGGCATCATGAGCTAATGCCAGGCTGCTTGATGCAGGTGTCTGAACCTAAAGAGCACCTTTCAGTCACATCTGCCATATCGGCATGTGTGATGGCTACCCCGCCGCCGCCGCATCTCGCTCGGCCACGTCAGAGTTGAAGTGGAGCAGCAAGTTAACAGATGGAAAGTTTTCTCCTCACTTTGTGAATGTCATGTGCGATTTAGAATGTCAGTGCGACTATTTTAGGCTGACGTCTTCAGAAAAGAACTCATCACCTTTGTGATATACGAGCAAGGAGCAGAAATTGTCCCGGTGTCAGAGAAACCTGACAAATGTCTCGCGGAGAGGAAAATCAGCCAGCTCAAGCAACTGTATGGAACATTATCTGCCAAGGACAGTTTGTTTTTGCAGTAAGGTGGTGATGTATAGCACTTCACAGCTAGCTTATACAAGTCTTTCTTCAGTTGTCAAGGTGGGAGCTGACTCCAATCCTGATTTGACATGATAATGGCCAATAAAGCATTTTTGCAACAATCCACCTCAACAACAGCTTCGCCTCAGCTACATGCAGCATTTATTAATAATGACTTAACACTGGTCTCAGTCATGTAACACATGGGATACATAACATAGTATTTGACAGTAATGAAACATGTCACAGTGTTTCTTGAGGACGTAATTGAAAGTGGCATCCGTTTTGATTTGTATTTATGAACAAGACATGCAGCTGTTACAATTCTTGTTCATGGAAGGTTTAAGTGTTTGGAGCTTTGAGAAGCCATGTTTGGTTATTAATTGAAATTGTAATCCTTTTATATTCCCAGTGGGTACATATAATCACATTATTATGTGGACATTAGCCAAAAAGTGGACAGGAATGAAGCACTGCTAGGAAAACATTCTCTTCAACTGGTTGGATTTTTATTGGTTTTAATTTCTCCTTTCTGTCGACACAAATCAGCCCAGTGGCCAGAGGAAAATGTTGATGTCCATGTTACATTCGCACATTTCACACATATCATATTTATGCTTCTAAAGTGATGTAGTATATGAGCTGACTTTGTCACCCAGAGGTGGTGACGGATGGTGACACCTGTCACACAATGAAACTAATTGTGTTTTAGGAAGTCATTGCCTGTTTTCAGTGGCTTTTAAGGCTCCAAACGTGGGTGTTTTGTAGCAACCCGTCAGTGTGTTTACAATGGCTTTTTGGCTCCAAAAACAGGTGTTTGTCAGTAAACTGTTCGTGTGTTTCCATTTGCTTTTAGGTTGCAGTTGTGGGTGTTTTGTAGTGACCCATTGTTGCATTTCCAGTGGCTTTTTAGGCTCCAAATGTGGGTGTTTTGTAGTGACCAATCTGTTGCTGTGTTTCCGTCACTATTTAGGTTCGGTTTTTAGCAACCTGTCTGCGTTTTTTCAGTGACTTTTTAGGCTCCAAACATGGGTGTGTTGTAGCAACTAGTCACCATGTTTCCATCAACTTTTAGGCTCAAAATGTAGGTGTTTTGCAGTGACCCGTAGGTGTGTTTACATCAGTTTGTAGGGTCCAGACATAGGTGTTTGTTAGTGACCTGTTGACATGTTTCCATCTGCTTTTGAGCTCCAAATGTGGGTGTGTTGTAGCAACCTGTCAGCATGTTTTCATAGGCATTTTTGTGCTCCAAATGTGGTTTTTGCAGTGTCCCAAACCTGTGTTTATATCAGCTTTTAGGCTTCAAACATTGTCGGGGGGGCATTTTTGGCGACCTGTTGATGTGTTTCCATTGGCTATTACACTCTAAACGTGGGTGTTTTGTAGCAGCCCCTCTGTGTTTTTCCAGATGAGTTTAGGCTCCAAACATGAATGTTTTGTGGTTACCCGTTGGTGTGTTTAACAGCAGCTTTTTAGGCTCCAAACAAGGGTGTTTTGTAGTGATTCATTTGTGAGTTTCCAGTGGCTTTTTAGGCTCAAATTGTGGGTGTTTTGTAGCAACCTGTTGACATGTTTATATCGGCTTGTAAGCTCCAAATGTGGGTGTTTTGTAGCGACCTGTTGGCATGTTTCCATCGGCTTTTAGGCTCCAAACATGGGTGTTTTGTAGCAACCTGTCTGTGTTTTTCCAACAACGTTTAGGCTCCAAACTTGGGTATTTTGTAGCAAACTGTCGCTGTGTTTCCATTGGCTTTTTATGCTTAAACATGGGTGTTTTTTAGTGACCTATTGGTGTATTTCCAGGGGCATTTAGGCTCCAAACATGGGTGTTTTGTAGTAACTCTTCTGTGTTTTCCAGTGGTGTTTGGGCTCCAAAGGTGGGTGTTTTGTAGCAAACTGTTTCAGAACCAGAACCAATTGGTTTTTCTGCCTAATCCTAATCACCCATTAACCACAGCATTGTTGAAACATAAAGTTCAATGGTGTTCAATATGTCTTTAGTTTCTGATAACGACTTTAGTTGTTATTTTATCTCAGACATGTTAGGATGTTACATACCTTGACATGTTTCAGCGGAAACTTCCGCCTTCCTCAGAAGTGTCACTTGGTGGTGGTTGTGACGCGTCTTTATCAGCTGATCTGTCAATCAGCTGATATTAGGGAGGCGTGACACCACCTGCTGTCAGTCTGCCCCCTCTTCAGGACGCTGCTCCAGGTGTGGGAGAGCATGAATGCCCCCTCGTCCCTGTTCATCGTAGACAAGATCGAACAAAACAGTAAATGCAATGCCATATACAAGATACCATGCCAATCTTGCAATAAAACATACATCGGGGAGACAGGGAGGAGCTTCAGCACAAGCAAAAAAGAACATCAAAAGGAATGCGAGAAGGAGACGAAAATAAGACAAACGAGATTATTAAAAGAAAAGGCACATCAAGAAACCTACAAATCAGCCATAACAGATCACTGCAAAAGGGAAAATCATCTTATGGACTGGGACAAGGCCAGAGTCATACACCGAGGACAACAAATACCGGCGCTTGATCAGGGAGGCTATTGAAATAAGGAAGCGGGGCCCAGGAACGATGAACAGGGATGAGGGGGCATACATGCTCTCCCACACCTGGAGCAGCATCCTGGAGAGGCGGCAGATGGACAGCAGGTGGCGGGACCGTCCTGTCAGTTTTTGAGTCACAACCACCACCGAGTGACACTTCTGAGGAAGGCAGAAGTTTCCACCGAAACATGTCAAGGTATGTAACATCCTAACATATCTGAGATAAAAGAACAACTTAAGTCATTATGTTTAAACATAAACATATCCTCTACATAACAATGAGCAAATGTAAGGTATCCATAGTTTGCAGAAATGTTTCATGCCAACATTTTTTCTGTAGATTGTGTCACACATATGCACTTATTTCATCTGCACTAAACGTCTGAAGGTGTTATTTACCTTGAGTGATTAAACTAGATTCTAAATTTCTCGGAAAAGAGGCTGACACCCAGCATGTCGACTCCAGATGCTCCATCTGACTGAACACAGTGTAATAGGCTCCTAAATAAAAGAACAGAAAGAGGCAGGAAAGCTTCTGTTTGCCGTTGAAAGAACAATCTGTGCTGTGCGGTACTCACTTGAGAGAACAGACCATTGATGGGATTTTGAATAAACCATAAAAACTCAGTTTTTGACATCTGAGCTTGGCAGGTATAGAACTGTGCCTCACATCCGGCTCTGCTTCCCTCTATAATTTTAATTACCGGCATAACGTGATTTTGCTCTTATGTGACTTGAGCGCAGCCCCATAGAGCTGCCACTTAGATGTTTCCTGGAGTGCAGAATTCACATTACGTGTTCGACAAAAGACAAAAGTGCTGTCCTCGCAGAGACTGAATGTTCTTATTATTTATGCACTTGCCTTTTGAAATCCGGAGAACTTTTACGGCAGGTAAGGGTGCTGGACAGGTTGCCTGCTGTAATGGCCTATATAAAGGTAAGAAATGTTTTACAGCTGGTTGAGGTGAAGAATGGAATCTCACACACCTCGTGGCGTTGCATTAAATTTTATGTCGAAAAGTCTGCCATGGATGTAGCGAATAATGTGCAGCGAGGTTCAGGTGAATTCTTTCCAAAATGGATGGCTTCCAGCTCTCTAAAGAAATTCATCCCCTGCTCCTCTGCAAACGAGCCGGGATGTTAACACTATTGACATTAGCGATGTAGGCGTACGGGGCCGAGGAGGGGACAGCCAAGTGTGTGCTGAAGTCCCTGCGGCAGTATTCAATGTTTGTCTCTGTGACCCAGAACTACCTTCTGACAAAAGTGCTACCTCATTTCAATGCTAATGTGCTGTTATGGGTATTTTCAAAGCGTTGCTGCTATTTATTATGAATCAGCTTACCTGAGAGGCGCCGGTTAATCCTGTAGATCCCTGCACAGCTGCTGTGCGCCAAGAGGTCATGGAGATAGTGTTTAAATAGACTCTGCCTCCCTTATTATTCCAGGGGGACAACTACAGGCCTGTACACAGCTGACAGGTTCAGTATTTTCTCCCTTTTTACTGCATATCTGCTAAGTGGCAGCAAGGTAAAGATCACAGGATCAAATAAGATGCTGTTTTTTTACATAATGACACCTCTTGATTGTTTTTTTCATCTCTGAGAAGAAAACAGTTCGGGGAACAAGCTGTCACAACCTGGAGGCTTGCAAGGAGCAGGTTTTGAATAAAGGACGGCAAAATAAAAATGTATTTGGAATATGGACCCTATGTAATGGGAGAGAAAACAATCTCAAAGGGCCTCCAGCCAGACATGAAGATATTAGAAAATGTATGTAGCTGTGTCTGCAACATAGAATAGTGAAATATGTTATCTTATGGCGTGAGGTGAGAGAACAAATTCAAATAATTTACCAAACTAGTCACTGTGTTTGATGTACCATTCAGATGCCACCAAATGTAAAAGGAATTCCTCATTTACGTCTTCATCCACCAGGAGAAGATTGGTTTTGCCAACATTTGGCGACGTTCATGCATTTTGAAAACACATGTGCACTCATTTATGATCAATGTAAGAGCAATTACACCATTTCCTCTTTATTCTGTATTTGCGTATTTTGTGAACGAGTGCAGTGCCCATTCAAAACACACCTTCCTTGAGTCCTGAGCAGTGCACCTGCCATAGACATGTTTGCATCCTCAAGCAATGCTAGAGTATATACACTCACCGGCCACTTTGCAAATAGCTAATCAGCCAATCACATTGCAGCAATGCATTTAGGCATGTAGACATGGTGAGGACGACCTGCTGAAGTTCAAACTGAGCATCAGAATGGGGATGAAAGGTGATTTAAGTGACTTTGAACGTGGCATGGTTGTTGGTGCCAGACGGGCTGGGTATTCTGAGTATTTCAGAAACTGCTGATCTGCTGATTTTCACACACAACCATCTCTAGGGTTTACAGAGGATGGTCCGAAAAAGAGAAAATATCCAGTGAGCAGCAGTTCTCTGGGTGAGAATGCTTTGTTGATGCCAGAGGTCAGAGGAGAATGGCCAGACTGGTTCAAGATGATAGAAAGGCAACAGTAACTCAAATAACCACTGGTTACAACCAAGGTCTGCAGAAGACCATCTCTGAACCAACAACACGTCAAACCTGTCCATCCCTTTATGACCAAGGCTACAGACCAACCCTGGATAGCCTGCCAACTGCTGTGCTGCTTCCGATGCGGTGCCACCTCGCCGCTTCTGCTGGTGCTGCTTCCTTCGCGCTCCCTCTGCTCTGGTCTCCGCGCTCTCCTCGAGTCACGCTCTGGGCTTTACTCTCTAGCCATCCTCCTGGATCCGACACACCTTGCCTCTTTATTCCTGCACCTTAAATATTAATGTTATGTTGATTGTCAATAAATGTAGGCTTTTATGTTCCTTCATAAGTGAATTTCAACCTTTTCCACAAATGAACCGGCACTTTAAGATGGCTGAAAAGAGTCGTAGAGTAGAGCTTGGATCCTCTGAAGATACACATAAATGTCTTCTGCTGGTTTGAACACATTTTCCCCACTTAAAAGGTTAATAGCTCAGCAGCCATCCACCTGCAGCCATTCAGACTCATCTGATGACTCAGCACGCATAGATTTGAGGATTTGGTGTTAAAGATGTTTGTAATGAGATTGTCTCATTCTCTGCTCGCTCTTGAACCGCTGCCAGTCGGCCAGTGAGCTTTGATGCGAAGGTTCAGCATCCTTTTAAGCGCTGTGTCAAAACAGTTCAATCAGTCCTCTCCCCCAGTCTTGTTTGTTTGTGTTTTGGTAATTGTGGCATTGATTTGGAGCCAGCCTTAAATGTTTGAGGCCTTTAGACTTGTATGTGTTTAGTAGCACTGCACAGACAGGAGCTGCTGCTTTACCTCCACTTGCTTGTGTCTGCCAGAATGATTAACAAAGCCACATTTCAAGCTCATGCCCACAGTATTCACATTATTCATGCGCCTTTTCACAGTAGTATTGATCTGTATATTTGTTGACAAGTATGATGACTAATAGCTGATGACTTCATAGTAAAAAAAATCCCACGCCAGTGCTTTCAACTCTCCAGCTACTCCACGTCTGCAGAAAGCACAGGGTGATGCCGAGGTGAAGGCTGCCCGTGAGAAGCCGAGGCAGCGTCTCTGTTTCTGTCTTTCATCCCAGACGTGTGTGTTTGTGAAGACTTTCCCCTCCTACCTCATCTCTCCGCTGACGTGCTTCATATCGGCTGCCGGATCACGTTCAGGAGAGAGAGCCCAGTCAGTTTTAATCACACTCTGCTTGTAGTGCTTCCAGCGGCCATCGCTGCAGCTGTGGAGAACCAGGAGAGCGGAGGCGAGACGAATACCAAGTTCATGATTACATGCGCTGACAACTGATCCCCGATCCTGTGCTGATAAAGCTGCAGAGAGGAAGATCAAAGTGAGGTGGTCAAGAGCATAAAATATGACTTTCTTAATCAACCAGAACTCTTAAAGTCTGTGTTTCTTATATCCTGTTTTCACCACCAGATGGTGTTGTGCAGTGAACTGAATAATTCAGCCTGTTTGGGCTGTCCTCATAAAAATAATTATACAAACTTTATTTACATTCTTTTTTAAAACAAAGTCACAAAGTGCTATACAGAAATAATGGTACACAACTATTAAAACAGTTTAAAAATTGTTTAAAAGTCATACAACATTGAGCAAAAGGAGCAACATATGAGTGTAAAATAAGTAAAATTTAAAAAATAAAACAAAAATTAAAATAATTTAAAAATCAATGAAAAATAAATACATAAAATGTTGGAGGAAAAATAAAGAAAAATAAAATAAGATAAAATAAAAAGTAAGAATAAAATAATTAAAATAAATAAATGTTCTAGATAAATGAAGCTAGTGTTGCCTGTTAAAGTAAAAGAAAAAAAAATGAAATTATTAAAATATATATATAATAATTCCAATGAATACAGTGTTCTTGGAGGAATGCAGCCAGGGTTGCCTCTTTAAATAACAAAATAAAATAATAGAAAAATAAAATAATTTGAAATAAATTAAAAATAAATAAATACATAAAATTCTCATGGAGGAATGAAGCCAGTGTTGCCTGTTTAAATATAACAAAACAAAATTAAAAAAAAAAAAGGTTAAAATAAAAAAAGCAAATAAATAGATAGAATAAAAATAAGTAAATAAATACTTAAATAAAATGTTCTTGGAGGAATGAAGCCAGTGTTGCCTGTTTGACTGAAATAAAGCAAAATTTAAAAAAAAAAAAAAAAAAAAAATGAATTACTTAAAAATTATAAATTAAATAAAATGTTCTTGGAGGAATACAACTAGTGCTGTCTGTTTATAATCAAATAAAATAAAAAAAATAAATAAAATAATTTAAAAAATAAGTCAGTGTTTCCTGTTTAAGTGAAATAAACCAAAAATAAATAATAAAAAATATATATATAAAGTATTTTATTTGTGCTGCACTAAACTATTCTGGCCCAAATTTAAATTAATTTGGATTCCTAAAATAAAAAGAAACTATTTTTTAAAACTTAAATATACCAAATTTACTACAAACTTACACACTTAAACTAAAATTGGTGTTAAAACTGAGAACTGCAGTAAAAAAAAATAAGTAAAACTAATTAAATATCATTAAATGATTTATTTTGACCTGTCTTGTAGAGCTTTTGTGCCTCAGGAGAACCAAAGACTCCAGGTCTGCAGTTACCTGCTGCTGCCCTCTCCTCATGTGATGCCCCGGCACGACTCGGTGAAGGAGGCGGCCGTCAGCAACACACCTCAGGCTGTTTGACCAGGCATCAGCCGTGGTGACAACATACAGTATCTGCTGTTACCACAGAGGCCGCCCTGCTGCTTTTCGGTGTAGCAACACTGACATCTATTGGCCTGATGGAGAACTGTCGCAGGACAGGATCCTGTGCCTCAACAAATCACACATTTTTATTTACTAAGAGAAAACTGTTTTGCTGTGAAGTGGATGGTTTTGTTTTTATCTTTGGACACAGCTGCCTGCTGTTAGCTGATTCATGTATTGTTGGGTGAATAAAACATTTATTTTGGAACAGAAAGCATAATGAAGTCTGCTGTGCTCCTGTAAACATTGCTTCCTGGTTTTTCCCCCATGAAAGACCCTTTATATGAAATGTCAGTTTACTATAATGGAGATATTATGATTGCTATTAGAGATTTAAATTAAGACTGAAATTCAAAGTTAAAATAAGTTGGGTGTATTCGTCACATTTGTGCCCAAACCAAACAGAAAAAGGTAAATATACACCTCCATAGAATTTGTTTATTCTAATCCTAAAAAATACAAAAACCAAGATTCAGTCATTATTTACTTCTGTTAAGTAATTTAACATCAGCCTCCCCCCGTGAACAAATAACCCTAAAAATGTATTTCTGAGATGCAGCTTCTTATGCAGCAACACTCTAGGGCAGGAGTCAGCAACCTTTACTATTGAAATAGCCATTACTGGCCAAAAAACTAAATCTGTCTGGAGCCACAAAACATATTTGAATAAAGTAACAGAATATTAAGACTAAATAAGCCCATCAACATTATGAATAGATCTAAAGAGCATTCAATAATATGATGATTCCCATTTTGGATTTGGAATTCATATTCATTTTTTAATACTAAACTTGTACAGATATGTTTCTACACTCAAAGAAATTACTGATTGCAAGGTTACGTATTTCAGTTACATACAACATTTCCATCCAATTAAATCAAGTAAGTCTAACACAAACCAAAAAAAAAAAATACTATTTATAAAATGAGATAAAATAAAACTGAGTTAAATGGACTGTTATAATGTAACTATAGCTAATAGAAATTACCTTATTGACTTGATTAAAGTCTATATAATTATTGTTAATAAATTCAGTGTATTTGATATACATTGGATTTACTTTCATAAAGTTTATATTTATGACACTGTTAATTAATTCTGTAGATTTCAAGTAAGCTGAACTTACTTTAATGTCATCTATTTAATACTGTGAATAAATTCTATGTATTTTGTGTTTGTGTATAGTGGCATAGTGGTATAGTGTGTTGTTTCTATGCATTTCAAATATGTTGATTTGAAATGATTACAAAACTTAAATAAATTAAAAAACATTATTATTATTTCTATTACTATTTTTGTAACAATAAAATAATTTTATTAAAAATTAATTGACTTAATTGGATGATTTTTACCTGACAAAAAAAATGACAGCATAATTTATTTTGTGTGTCTCATGTGTTTCTACCACAGTCTAATGTTTCAACAGTGCATCTCTCCCTGTTGTCATGGCTGAACGCGGCCAGCAGAGGCGCTAGTTGTCACTTTGCCTTATTGCCCGACTTGTAAACAAAGCACCGAAGGTAGAAACCAGCTTGCTATGCGCATGCGCAGTGCTCATTTGCTAATGTCGCCTTCTCTGGCTGTCTGACACTCTGGGAGATGGTAAGAAATGATTTATTATAACTCTGTAAATGAAAATATGCGAGTGAATTTAGTGCCTATTCAGTTTAAAACAATAAAGCGACATTTGGCAGCTCGTTGAGCAGAATTAGCTTTAGCAACAACAGTCATGGTATAAAAGAGGCTAGTGGGAGTTAGCTTTATAGAGACAGTATGAATGTTTTGAACCATTGAAGTGTGTAATTAAACTGTTTTTGTTTACATGTAACCTGATATTGTGTGTGGAGTTTTAATCTACTCTTTAACTCTGTCCTCAGCTGAGCCTCTCAGATGGAGGCTGTGTGTGACCAGCTCCATGCAGATGATGATGAGGAGGAGAAGGAGGCAGGAGCAGATGAAGCCATGCTGTGGTCCATCCAGGAGGCTCTGGAGAGGCAGACCCTGCAGATAGGAACATCAGCCTGCGGGGCCACAGCTGTGGTGGACGTGCTGAAGGCCCTCGGGGTGGATGTGGCCCCTGAGGAGGCAGACCGCTGCGTTCAGACACACCTGAGGAGGAATGAGTCACCGCTGCCTGACTACCTGCTGTCCCGCAGTGAAGCTGGTAAACGTCCTGATTGACAGGAGGGACTGTAGTGGGCCCCTAGATTTGTCTCCACCTAAGTACAGACTTAAAGTACTTTATTTGATGTTTCCATGTCCATTTAATGTTATACTTAAACTCCACTACATTTATTTCACAGTTTACAGATAGCAGTTTTTCAAACCGTGTATCTCCAGATGTGCCAATGTTCAATGTTTGCGATTAATTTATGGATAAAGTGTTCCTTTATGTGCCGTGGAAATTCTTCTTCTCTTTCTGACATGACATTTTAGAGATTTGAGGTTTTTCACATGACAGCAACACTACAAACATATGATGATCTTATAGAATGTGATGCATAGCTGTAGATTAAGCTATGCAGGATCAATTTATAAACATCATATGCAATAGTAAGACAGTGACTTTTGTTTTAATACCTTGAGTAAATGATTTTGGCAGAGGCACCAAGAAAAAACAGGATAAAATGTTCTTGGAGTAATGACACCAGTGTTGCCAAATTAAGTAGGATAAAACAATAAAATGAATTATAAAAAAGGAAAAATTAAAATGTCCTTAGAAGAATGAAGCCTGTTTAAGTTAAATTAAAAAAAAAAAAAATATGATAGAATTTTAAACAAAATAATGAAAAAAGTAAAATGATTTTAAATAAATTAAAAATAAGTAAATAAGTAATTGAATGAAATGATCTTGAAGAAATGAAGCCAATGTTGCCCATTTAAATAAGATAAAACATATAAAATAATAAATAAGTAAATAAAATGAAGAAGAATGAAGCCTGTCTGAGTAAAGTAAAACAAAATAATATCACTAACAAATAATTTAAAAAATAATGAAAACAAATTAAAGAAATAAAATAATTTGATAAAATAATTTTAAATAAATTCACAATAAGTATATAAATAATTGAATAAAATGTTCTTGGAAGAATGGAGCCAGTGTTGCCAAATCAACTAGGATAAAACAATAAAATAGATAATAAAAAATAAAACAATAAGATGTTCTCAGAAGAATGAAGCCTGTTTAAATAAAATAAAAACAGGAATTTAAAACAGAGTAATAGAAAAAGTAGAATTATTTTAAATAAATTAAAAACAAGTAAATAAATAATTAATAAAATGTTCTTGAAGAAATGAAGCCAATGTTGCCCATTTAAGTAAGATAAAACATAATAAAATAATAAATAAATGAAATGTTCTCAGAAGAATAAAGCCTGTTTAAGTAAAATAAAATAATATTATTAACAAATAATTTAAAAAAATAATGAAAACAAATTAAAAAAAAATCAAATAATAAGATAAATTAAAATAGATTTAAATAAATTCAAAATAAGTAAATAAATAATTTAATAAAATGTTTTTGGAGGAATGAACCCAGTGTTTCCTGAGATAAGTCAAAATAAAATATAAATATTTATATAAAATGGCAGGGGCACACAACTGGTTAGCTTAAGGTTGTTCTCTGTGCGTAGTGTTCAGGCTTTCGGGTTTGAATGTGCAGGTAGTACAGTATCTAAAAACATAACTAAGTAGTGCACCTCCCCTTTTTACTCAGTGCCACCTGACGATAATACTGACTTTCACTTCAGTAAGGTTTTAAATGCAGGACTTTTACTTGTTTTCACAGTGTGGTATTAGTACTTTTACTGAAGTAAAGAATCTGAAAACTTTTCCACCACAGTGTAGAGGCCGATTAAATGCATTTTTTTTCTGCCTTTCATGGTTATAAATGTATCACTGAATTATCTTTTATGCAAAAAGAAAATTTACGCAGTTTAATAAAACAGCTGCAACATAACATAACATAACCTGTGTCGTATTAGGAGATGAAGCCAGAAGTGTCATGTATTTCATATCTGAAGACCTTTTGATTGTTAGATCCTTAAAAGTAATTTGGAGTGAAACATTTTTAAGATTTTTACATTCAGTTGTGGAGGAAGTATTCAGATTGTTGACATAAGTTAAAGTACAGTACTAATACCACACAGTGGAAATACTCCACTGCAGGTCCTGCATTCAAAACCTCACTTACATAAAAGCATGTTTCAACAATGTAAAAGTATTAATTATGCAGTAAAATGTTTCCTGTCAGTGTTGTCCTATTTCATCTGATGTCTTTGGGTTAATATTACTGCTGCATTAATGTGTGTGCTGCATTTTCTTGCCCTAGATGTTTAAGGCTGTGCTCTTTTTAACTCCTTAATACATTGATGGGTGCTTGAGTCTTTAGCTAAGGACATTGCAGTGAGTCAACCTCTGCTATGTCAAAAACTCCGAAATCCATCAGGCTTTACTATTAATTTTGGTTATGGATACTAATTGGATTATTAATCAAAATTCCTAATTGATATTTTAGTAAACTTTATGAGATTGATATCTTTAACTGCCTATGATTTCCCCTTTTCAGGAATGGTGCCCCACAAAGTAAATTTAAACCAGTTAGAAAATAAATTATAGCTGCTGCGCAGCAATGGTCGGGCAATTTTAGGCAAAATTAGGCAATTCTGAGCAACACACACACTAAAACAAAGCATATCACAACATAGAAGTTACATCATATAATTATGGCATGCCCTTCAATTTGTGGATGAGTGGCTGAAGTGATCAGACTCATAATATACAAAGGAAAGAAAAAACTCAAGAA